>NC_045541.1:102821916-103121916 GCF_009769535.1 Thamnophis elegans | reverse complement strand
GAAATGAAATAATAAAATAAAATATAATAAATTAAAATAAAATAAATTAAAATAAAATAATAAAATAAAATAAAATATAAAATAATAATAATAAAATAATAAATATAATAAAATAATAAAATAAAACAATAAAATAAAACAATAAAATAAAATAATAAAATAAAATAATAAAATAAAATAATAAAATAAAAATAAAAATAAAATAAAATAAAATAAAATAAACAATAAAAGTTTAATATCTTGCTGAAATAGGCCAGATTAATGTCCTCTAATCAAGGTATTTTTTGTCCTTTCAATTTTACCAATACATAAAGCAGTTAAAACTATTGTTATATTTCCATGTTGCTGCTAATAGACTAATTGTATTATTAAATCAGATTTTCAATATTAAGGGGACTCAAAATGAATAATTTGACTTCCAGATCTTGAAGTACAAAATTGAATCATTTCCCAAATGTGTTTTCCTCATACTATTTTTCTTTCAAATCAGAAAAGCCACTATTTTTCTTATTCAGAAGTGTTCTCTCTCTCTTATTATAAAAGTTGATTCAGAGTTCAATTCTGTTTAAATGCTCAAAATGCAATCGCTTCACAAAGAAACAGAAGTGCTAGAAATACCTTTAATGCCTGTATTGTATCAGCTTTAATAAAGGCTTTATAAATTTTCCTATAATTTTCACCTCAAAACAATGGACTAGGGAGTGCAGAATCCACTGTAGCATAATTCCAACTGAGAGATAGTGAATTCTTTTTAGGCTATTGTGATTATTTCTTTACACAAAAGATGCTTCATGGGTTTGATTTCATTATTGAATTAAAAATAGAGGGCTGCTTTCTTTCTTTTTCTTCCTTTTCTTGTATTTACTTTATTGACCACCTGCTATTTTCCTTTAGATATTTGGTTTCAGGTAAAGAAAAGGAAGATAAAGTGGTAAAATAATGATACTTTTAAGATTTGTAATTCAATGTTGTAGGAAGATATTACCCACCCCTCTCCCAGAAAAATGAAATATCCTACTCTTTCAACACTAGGAAACATTGAAAAGGCAGAATATTTCTCTGAAAAGGAAGAAACATGTTTTAAAAGACAGAATAGCTCCCTGTAGCTTCCTGCCCATCCCCACTTTGTCAATGGGCCAGTAAGAAGGCCAAGCTAGTCCACTTTACATAATAAAGAGTTCTCCACTTCAACTCTGGGGGATAGGATTAAGGCATGATAATATTGGCCCTTTACCCAACTCACCACATGGCATCTGGGAACTCAACCAAACCTGGATTCAAAACACAGCCTAGAAAGTTGCCCCTGCATGGTCCCATGGGAGTCTGACAACCAATAAGAATACAAGATCAAGATTAAAGGCCAGAGAGGGATAAAACCAGGAACTCAGCATCTCAGTCGGCCCTTCTCTTCTCCACCAACATTGAAGCATGTGATCACCTTTTCTGTTCACTACTCAAGCCATGTGGCCCACCTTTAAAACCATCTTTCCAAGCAGCTTCCATGTCTCCAGTGTCTTTTTCCCCACTTGGAGCCAAACCCAGAAGGACATTTCTTCTAACAATGTGAACTTTCATTTCACACATTAACTTATTAAATCCATAAGTTATGAAATGTGTTTCATGAAAGGAGTGCTATAGATTTCTCTTTTGTTGTATTAATAAGTATAACCCACTCCCAATATGATTGGGATATCTCATTATGATTGGGATAATCAAATATCTCAAATGTAGACTTGCTTCATTTGAAAAATCTTTCCTTATGGGAAAAATAAGAGATGGAAAAGGCAGTTCTGTCAGGCCACAGTCTCAAGGAACTAAACAATCTTTTAAAAGTAGATCCAGAAGCATAAGTAGATTCCTTCTCCATTTTATCCTTTCCACACGGAAGACAAATAGAAACTCCTTCTACCTAGAGCAACTTGGAACAGGACAGGGTCTTTCTCCTGCCTTTCAGGTGACCCTCTTTTGCTCCCTATATCTTTTCTAAGTTTATGTCAGTTATGAAAGTTTATTCCTTTCCACATGGAAGACAAATAGAAACATGTGCAAATGGGCATGTGGACTGTTATATTGACTCTTGGTTCAGCCACAATCTATAAAAATTGTATATCTGTATATGATATGCAGTCTTACAATGATTTTCCTAAGGGAATACAATCTTCCTGATTTTATACTTGGTGTTATTCTGTATTACAATGAGATTTGTATTCCTGACCAGTTCTGCATTCACCATTTTTGTTGAGCAGGAAAGAACTGATTTCCTTCCATAGTCCAGACTTCCTCTTGTTATATAGACTTTCTTACGAAGGTGGAAGAGTGAAGATACACTCATACAACTGTGAAAGACCACAAAGATCAGCTAATCTATTGTAAATATGAGGGGAAATTAAAAGTGAAAATTCTTACACACTTGAGATATGGTGGCCATATCGCTTTTAAAATATCTCCAGTGACAGAAGAGCCACTATCTCTATGAAGCTTATTCTTCTATTATATATATATTATTGACAAGATTTTTTCCCTTATATTTAAGGACAATCTAGGTTGCTGTAACATATGCACACAATTTCTGATTGTAGCAGATTATTTGCCTTCTGCTTGATCTATTATTTGATTTTTAATGCTAAAATTCTAAATTAAAATAAAAAAATATTTATAAAAATTGACAACCCAAGCATGAATGAAGGCTGTTTCAAAGATAGAGCTTTGATCTGTCAGAAATGCTCCTAAACACTCAGAGAAGCTAAAATGTACTTTACTCATTGTGTAAATGTTGATGATTTTTTTGTACTGTGTACATTTCATTACATTGTGCATTTTTCTGCAGGCTAATTTGAATCTGCTAATACTTGGTGGATTATCAGCAAAGTAAATCAATGAAAAAGTACTATTTTTTGGAGAAACGTATTTAGAGATATATTCCAAAAAATAGTACCTGTCACTTATGAATAAAATGGCCTGTAGATGTTATGATTTGTGCAAAGGCATCTCATTTGGATTCTTTTATTCTTTCCTTATCAGCAAGAAAATTTGAAGGTCTCTGAGGACAGCATCCAAATTTTGGGAAGATTTACAGAACTTTGGACTCTTACGTTATTGAGATGAAGATATAGGCTCAATTTTCTCCTAAATCTCCTTAACGTTGTTAAGATTCTCCCCCCCACACTTTTATTTTTTCTTTATTCTACTTTCTTTCTTCCACATAGAACTCTCTTCTCCAAGTTTAGTTTATACAATCAGCCTGGGAGCTATGTTGCACTGCTCCATGTACACAACCCAATCATAAAACAAAAGAACAATGCAACAAAAAATATGAAGTTAATTATAATTGAAGACAATCTAATACCAATAATCAGTTATATTCCTACAACCACCTCAAATGCCTTTCAAAATAACAACATGCTTACTGCTTTTTAAAGATCCATTTATCTTCAGAATGATGCTTTTGGAGATAATTATTTCTCCCCCCCCTCCTCTCTTTATTAGTAGGACACTATTGATGAAAGAAATGTCCTTCTGGGTTCAGCTCCAAGTGGGAAAAAAGACACTGGAGACATGGAGGCTGCTTGGAAAGATGGTTTATTGTTAGACAGGGCCACATGGCTTGAGCCCTGAACAGAAAAGGTGATCACATGCTTCAATGTTGGTGGAGAAGAAGAGAAGGGCTGAGGGAGGGGCTTACTAGGCTTTTTATAACTGTTCAGTCCCATCTTTCTGTTTCCTGTTCCTGTGTAAGAAATGTATCTGATTGATTGTCAGACTCCCATAGGGCCATGCAGGGGCAACTCTCTGGACTGTGTTTTGAATCCAGGTTTAGTTGAGTTCTCAGATGCCATGTGGTCAGTTGAGTAAAGGGCCAATATTATCATGCCTTTACTCCAATCCCCCCTGGGGCTGCAGTGGAGAAGTCTTTATTATGTAAAAGAGACTAGCTTGGCCTTCTTAATGGCCCATTAACAGTGGGGATGGACAGGAAGCTACAGGCAACTATTCTGTCTTTTAAAACATGTTTCTTTTTTTTTTTTTTTTCATATCCAGAGAAATATTCTGCCTTTTCAATATTTCCTATGATATTTCATTTTTCTGGGAGAGGGCTGGATGACAACTTCCCACACTACCTTCACATTTTTTCAAAGTAACATTATTGTGTCTTATCTCATCACATTCCTACATTTTGGTGAAATTCTGAAACCATCCAAAGGTCACTTACTATCTATGAAACACATCCAAAATCATGCTTCTTTAAATATGCTGAATTTCTGCACTTATCAATTCTACCTTAGCTTTCCAAAATTCCATGCAGAGCAGTGTGTCTTTTCCTCTCACTTTAATTAACCTTTTTTATTACTATTATTCCAAATAATGTATTTCACAACAAAACATCTGATTAGCAATTTCTCAACAGCAGTTCCTAACTCTTTGTCTGCAGCTGTGGCCTAATATATATCACATCCTGTTGTTCCCACCTGCAGATAGTAGCTCTGTCTTCTGTTGTTGTTGTTGTTTTGTTCATCCATATTCATGACATTGTTCTTTTATGGAGATTCTCAATATGTATGGTGGAACACAACCATCGCAAAGACATTCATGCATTTCACAACAATAAAACTAAAGACTATATTCTCATTCTGTTCTGGGCAAATACTGAATAGTTAATACATTGTTAAGAGTTCCAGAATTAGGGAGAATGGAGCCTTTTTGTTTCCCAAGGAAGCAAACAAACACTGCAGCAAATTGTTAGCATAATGATTCGCATTCAAATGAGGAATATATCCATATATAAGAAAAACAAAACCAAAAGATGTTCCTGAAGGGGAAAATAAAGGTTAAAATATTGCAGAATGATAAAACTATTTTAATCTTATATCCCATCTCTTTTTAAAGCAATCATGTAATTGTGTAAGATTATGAATAACATAACTTTTTCTCTTTCATATTAAATATAGTTCTTATTAATAATCAAACACACTAAAAATAGTCATCATCAGATGTAAATGGAAAGAAATACAGAATACAGCAGACTGTTTTCATTTTTCGGGTTTGTTTTAATTGAAACACACACACAGACACACACAAGATTTCTTCTTTTTTAAAAAATATTGTACTTTAGCAATAGAAATAGCATTTAGATTTATATATCCCACTTTACAACCCTCTCTAAGTGTTTTACGGAGTCAGCATCTTGCCCCAACAATCTGGGTCCTCATTTTACTGACCTTGGAAAGATGGAAAGCTGAACCTGGTGAGATTCGAACTGCCAAACTGCAGTCAAACTTTAAGTAGTAGAATATATCCACTCCAAACATGAAAATTGATAATGGTTTGATTTAAACATAAAACCAAATAATAGTTTGTCTCTACATGAATTAGTCTTGAGCTTCTATGCATTCTGACTTTCCTTTCTTCATGTATTCTAATTCCAGATCCAGAGTAAATTTCAAAGTAAATATTGTTCTGCTCACTAAAAGAGAAGATAATGAAAAAGAATGGCAGAAATTACAGGTCAGGAGGATAACATCCTGTTGTTTTCCTCTCACTCCCCAGCATCCAATGGTTGTTAGTTTACTTTAAGATGATAGGACCAGACTATTGACTTAATTGAACCAAAGTTTGGGAGAAAATTCCTTTTCTCATTTTCCCTTCCTGCCTTTCTGGATGTGTTTCAGTTTCAGCCAAACTACTAACTGAGACAGTTGGATATCTTTGGGCAGTTTTGAATTCACTCTATTCAATTTATGAGAATCAATGGAGTTCCAATTTTTAACTGTTTTCCTAGTGCTTTGGGGTACTTCAAAGACTCATACTACACTTTAAAAATAAAGGTGGTGGCTTCATTTCAAGGCACTCATATCAGGACACTCCATTTCAATACTAGTTCCCACTCCTAATGAATGCTTTAGACCAGGGCTGTCAAACTCACAGCCCTTGGGCTGGATGCATCATGTGGTGGCCATGCCCTCCAGCAAAGGGGGGGGGGAGTCATGATATTTCACATGATACTGCCATGATGCCACGAGTTTGACACTCCTATTTTAGACTTTTTATACAAAGTTATATATGGTGAACATTTAAATTTGGAGAAAAGTCCACTTGTCTAAGTTTCTTCTAGATGTGAAACAATTGTTTCTTTCACACTCTGCCACAATTATCTAGAAAAGAATAGTCCTTCCTAATTCCTTCCTTCCTTCCTTTCTTCCTCCCTCCCTTCCCCCTCCCTCTCTCCCTCCCTCCCTTCCTTCCTTCTTCCTTTAAAACTTTGAAATATCGAATCCACAGTATGTGCCAAAGTCTGCACATAAGGTGAAATGTGTACAATATTAGGTGATGATATAGAGGAACCTGCAAATAAAAGTTAGCAGAACAGGGGAAATATTAAAGTTTGCATAGCTGGAAAACTTTTACTTTGATGAAATATCTCCACATGCTTGAATGCAATCAGGAAACATAGCTTGCTTTTGATGCAAATATCCTAAATATATAAAGCTCCAATCTCAGTTTTTTTGAACTTAAGGAAGAAAGAATCATATAACATCGAAGTAAAAAATTCTGCCGAGTCCTGTAGGGATGCTTCCAGTCAAAGTATTTTTTTAAAAAAAAGATGTGTTATACCGTCGTTCAATATTTATATGAATCACAGTTGGACCTACCACGTCTTTGTTATCATTTAAATTGGTTTTTAGATTTCACTGCTAAGGTTTTCAAAATATAGGAAGTTATTTGCACTCCTGCTATATTTAAAATAATTCTGTTGTAGATCATACCTTAAAACTGGCAGAGTCTTTTATACACCTCTATTTTTTAATTAATTACTTTGGAAATGAATGGAATTTGATTTCAGTCTTTGCTGAATTCTTGCCTCAGCAATGATACTTCACTTAAACGAATGATCAAAGCTAAACTGTAGGTTTTCTTTTTCAATGATCCTAGAAGATACCCAGATTGAAACTGTTCATACATTGACAAATTAAACTTTGGGAATCTAGTAATTATCTAAAGCTGTGGGAAAACTTGAGTTTGGTCCATAACCCACAAAGCATTGGAGTGCCATAGAGAAATTTGCTGTGGGACTGAGCAGATGTGAGCACTTTCATTTCCAGCAAATGTTAAAAAAACTGACTAGAAAAGCTCTTTTTTGTATACTGCATTCTCTCCAGAGGACAGGGAATGGCTGATAGCCATTGTTTGCCCTAGTAAGGCTGTCTCATACATTTCCAATGCTCTGATGCATCTCACACCATCTATTTCTTTCTCTCCCTGTCAACTGAAACAATGCTGTTGTTTTGGGGGCTGTCAGATCTGGGTAAATGTGAATTTGTAAGGAAATCTGCCCTGACACAGGAAACAGCAAACAATTTAATTTCATTTATCCTGATCAATAAATGGTGTTCTTTGTTTCTTTAATGTGTCTTTCTTCCTGTATTTTTAGATAGCTTTTTTCTTTAAAAAACAAGCATCACATATCTGAGCTATAACCAACTCTGTTTTGTCACTGGCAGATGGTGCTTTGATCTAGAGGAAGCTCCTCTAGATACAAAAGAAAGGAAGGTGATTTTTCTCATTGTTTCTCATTTTCTGCAGTCTTTACATCTTCAACCTTTGGAAAGAACACAAGGTGGAAAGGAAAAAAAAACAGTAGTTACCAATATTAGTTTCCCCCCTCTTTACACCACCCAGTGTGTCAACTGAATCAAACACCTTCTGTGAACTGAAAGGAACATGACTAAATTGATAATTAGTAGTCTATAAATATACAGATATGTAAGAAGAAATCAGTACTATTTTTAATTCAGCAAATTTTGCTGTTTACTCCAGATGGTTAGACTCAATTGCAGTGAAATTGCCCAAATGGTATTCTATTCCTCTGACATGATGGAGTATGTTCACAACTTCGGTGAATGGATGTATAAAGTGAATTGGTGTGTGTGTGTGTCACATTTTTTATCTATCTGTGTTCTTTAACCACGTACATGATTTTCTTTCAAAAATGTTTTGCATTATTTATCAGCTTTTAACTTTTTTAAAAAAAAACCTTAAAACTTTGATTAAAAAAAGTTAGGAAGGAAACAAAAAGACCAGAACACATTTTGTCCAGCAACCAACATCCAAATAAGTAAAGTCAAAACCAGACAAACAATAAAGCAGAAAGCAAAGAATACCAAGAAGAAATCCATACACCCCACTAACAAGGCAAACTACTGTATATAAACAGGATGCAAATCAGAGACTTATTGTCACTAATTATCTTATCTAGCAGGGTAATGAAAAATCTGCAAGCAAAAAACTAAGCTCAGTGAGCACCAAGGACTCCAGAGTTAAATCCTGACCTGCATACTGTAAATTCTTTTCTATTGGACATTGAAAAAAGCCTAGTAGAGAATGGGAGTTATATGAAAGCTGCTTTAGATGCTTTAAACTGTGTTCTAGTTATAGTAATTATCTATTACTTCTGTCTCTTTCAATCATGAACAATTTGAACAGTGTAATAACAATATTTATTTAGGACAAAACTTTATCAGTGGATCCCAATAGGGTGAACCTTTTGACTGGATGCGAATGGCTCAGTAACTGATCCTCAAATCAAATGTAGTTCAATTCCTTCCTAACATCCCTGAGACTTTAAAAAAAACTGGATGGGGATAATCAATTAAAACAAAGTTTCCATTTCTTTCTTTTAGAAGTTAATTTGACCTATGAGATCAGCTCTGGAGTGCAAGAGATTTGTGTGTGCATGACAGAAGGAAAGTGAGCTCTGTCCAAAAAGTGTTCGCTTCCTTCACAGATTTGAGGCAGCCTTTTATCTTCTTTGTAAAAATCTTGCTAGATGGCCTTGGAGGATTGCAAAGTCAGTAAGCATTAAGTGGAGATGAAGTTCAGCTGGATATTTGTCGGAACAAAGCTCTGAGTGGCTGTCATATAGTTTATTACGATAAGGCTCTAGAGTAAACTATGACCAAGTTAATTGCATATTTAGTATGTTTATTTTAGAAACTAATTATGAAGGCACTCTCTTTTAATGTGATTGCCATCATGCACGTTAACAGGAATTCTTTGGGAAACTGAGGTTGGATAAGTTTTGGATTTATAATATAGGTATTGTTGATGATAACAGTATGTAGTGAAGACTTAGGCTTTAGGGTGTCATCAATTTTAAAGACTAACACATTCTCAGCTAAATCCAGCAAATTCGGGGCAGCAAATTTTGCTATTACATTTTTCTTTCCACTGAAACACTTTGTTGGAAGGGACCTCATTTAGATGATAGGTGTATGTAACTTGAACCAGAATATAAGTTACACCATGTGGAGTATCTGAAAAGTGCAATTTGCCAGCATCTTTTCTTTATTTCTTATGGTTTGTTTGTTCTGTGAAAAATACTAACCTTTACACAAAATGCTATGGGATGCAGCTTTTCAATATAACCCTCAGATACATTTAACATAAAAAGCTGTTCTTGATAAGTGAATAGGGACCTTTTATATTAATATCCCTTCATTTATTAAAGGAATTAGATTTTACATCCTCCTGATATAAATGTAATAAGTCCGATTCAGATTTAGCCATGCTCATATGAGGTTCATTTGATGTGAAAACTATTACATCCATAATTGATGGTGTTACTTGGACTGATAATGAAATATCTGCAAGAAAACTATGAAGGGCAAAGACCACAAAGGACCCCACAGATACATAATTATTGATTTTAAGATAAACATTACAAGCATCCTTTCCTTAAAAAGTTAACACATAGATTTAAGCTATGTGGTAATTTCTTGGCCTTCCAGCCTCTATATAAAGTTATTTTTCCTAGATTTATTACCCGAGGATATGATAAAGTGACAGAAGCCCCCTTTAAAATTTATCTCTGCGCAGCTCTACAGCTGAGATTTTCTCAATCTCTTGCTCATGGGCAATGTATGAACTGGTGAGAAGCTGTTCTTTTAACTGATAAAGGAGAAATGTTCAGCTGATTAGAATATGAATCTCTCAGGTCCTAAATATACTATTATACTATATAAAAAGAAACATAATACTCATATTAAATTTGTCCAGTAGGGGAGACATTTGGTAGTCTGGATGTAGGACATACAGTATAATAAGTCTATTCCTGGGTACCACATTTTAAAGATATTAAATGTTTAGCATGTGTGAAAAAGGGAGACCAGAGAGAGGTTGATAGAATTATGTGATTTCTCCAGGAGGAAAAAAATCTTCCACAATGCCTCAAAATCAAAATTCACTATTAAGAACTCTACTCCACCCTCCTTACTACCCCAATTACAGTTGCTATTGCTGGCATCCTTTATGATCTGAAAATGGCCAGTAGGAGGCATTGCCTTATGATTTTTCTTCTTTGGAATATAATGAAGCTACAAAGGTTGCAGACATTCTGGAGATATTATTCACTTTATTAAGGTATGCATATCTCTTTGATTTCATAATGAAACAATGTTAATATATATTATATACCGGTATATTATATATATTCCACTACAGAATGTAAGTGGAAATTTCTTCTCCTTTGAAATAATTTCAAACCAAATTTACTTTCATTTAAATGAATGAGAATAGTAAATATATTTCTCTGCACAGCAATAGATGAATGTGTGGATGCTTTATTATTATGTGTGGTGTGGATGCATTTATGTATTGTTCACTGAAAGAATGTTGGCTTTGTGACTGGTTGAATTGCCACCACCAGCATTTCCTCCATTATCTAAAATTTAAGGAAGAGCAGTAATTTATCTTATGGATTCAGTGGTTGATGTTAACCAACACTAAAGTATCTTGTTGCTTATTACCTCTGTGCACAGCTGGAATAAAAACTCAGATTGAATTGATTATGTAATCAAGTTCTTGCTTATACAACTATAATAATGGTTACATGACTCTAATTGTATCTTCTGGTGTCACCTTTAAGAATGTTTCTTGTGGGTGCCTTTTAGTGAGTAATTGATTATAAGTTTTACACCTTCAGTGGAGGCAGTAAATTCAAGAATGAGCACTGCTGAGCTTTCTTACCTCTTTCCCTCATTCTGTAGTGAGTCATGGGGTCAGCTTGTTTGAATAACAAGTAGTCCCTTGACACTTGTCATATATCAAACCCTCTGTTGCATTTCTAAGAATATCTTTGCAATGTTTTTACACTATGAAGGATGTCCCTTTCTCTCTATTGTCTGTTTCCTTATCAGTTATAAAGCTGTAAAACATTTTCCTCTCTATTGGGGTCTTCTATGAATGAATTTGTATGCCCAAATTGTGTTTGATCAAACATTCTATATAAGATTTATGTAGTCCCATGGGTCTTGCTCTTGGCTGGCTTGGATGCAAGAAACCAGTGACTCATTGTAATCTGTTCTGTTTAGAAAATAAAATGTTTTGATTCTTTCCAGTTATTGTCAACACTGAGTAAGTTTCCCACTACACTTCTTTATTCAAGAAAGATAAATTGGTTATAGCAAACCTGAAAAGAGGTTAATTTAACTAGATACATAATATTGTTCCATTTTCCCTATGGTCTCAATTGTCGTGTACCTGGAGAGATTTTTTCTTCTTCTGTTACCCTGACTTTTATTTGTTGCCCTTTCACAAATGGCCAGCTATGTTTCTGAAGGCTTGTGAATGAATAATGTACATAGTGATACAATGAGATAGAGCTGTAATGCTTAAAGATATATCTCTGGTGAAAGCAAGCATATTATTGCTCTTATGTCCTTATGTTTCATCCTATCTGAGAATTTCATAAGCAGAAGTAGTTGTGAAAAGAGCTCTGAGGGAGAAATGCATTTGTGAGGATAGATAAAAAGAGTTAAATATGTATGACTTGATTAAACAGTAAATGATAATGAACCATAATGGCCTACATATATTTCAAACAATTAACAATTACAAAGAGTAAATTATTTATTTTGTATAAAAAAGGAACTTAATTTCAGACATGTGGGTGAAATTTAAAAAAATCTAGACATTATACACAAAATGCATAATTAATGTGGACACTTATATTTGGTTCGGTGAAATAGAATCTGAGAGATGTATAGACTCAAAAGTTATTTAGTTTGCATTTCAGTGAAGGTCTATGTGACAACAATATTTTTTCTAAGTAACTTTTTTTATGAATCCTCTTTGTAAGCCAGACAGGAATCATGACTAGATGGACAAATTCTGCTTTATTGTAAGACTACATTAGCACAATCTTGCAAATCTGAAAGTGCAAACTTCCCATCACCACTTTTAACTGCTTGATCTACTAAGATGAGAACTTCCTAAGTTTATTTCTCTGACATTAAGCACTGAGGCCTCCTGTTTCTCTTGTTTGATTGTTTCCTAAGCATCTTCTTTCCTTAAAGTTATTCACACATCCATTACATGCCATTGGTTTCATATATTGGTAACCATATTATAATTTAGTTGTCAGTGAAGACATCATGTAGCATATTAGTTTGAACAAACTCCCCTTCATTTCATAGATTTAGATGAAAGATCAAAATGATTGATTTGTACCAAACCTGTCATCTGAACTTTTTGATCTTCTGCCTTTCAATTTAATGAGAAAAAATGTTGATTTTATTTTTTTCCCCAAAGGCGCTTTTTAGTTAATTTAATCTGGTGTTATCACCTGGCCACGAAACATGTATGATTGCATATCTTTCTTAGAGTTTTCACTGTACTTAGTTTCCTTCAATACTAAGGAAGTCCATCATGAATATTTGGGTTTTTTTCAAATCAGGTAGGATTGACAGCACTTAAATTGGAGAACAATAGATGAGTGTGTAAACAGAACAGAGAAAATTAATTCCTCGGAATTCTCCACTGTATTGTAATGATAAAGAAAACATTCATATACAACTAAAGGAATTCTAAAGTCTCTGAAAATGTAATAAGAAATCAAAGCAACTTTCACAGACTAAAACGTCAACCAAGCTAAAGTATCATTCTGCTTAGAAGGAATTCCAGTTGAATTCTACCTACTATTTATATTAAACTAATTTAATATACATTCCTTCTCTTACAAGAGGGAGAAGCAGATTCTTGTACTAATGGTAAACTGTGCATAACCCAGTGACAGATTCTTATAGTTTGATATTTATAGGATTGCACCTTTACTAAGGTCTTATGCAATTGCTATTAGTTCCCTGGAATACAGTAGCACTTGCTTTGGCAAACAATTATAGGTAGCCTGAAAATAGTAATTTTTATTCTTTCTATTTCTTTCTCAGGTTAACCAAGTAAATTTTGATGATTTTGCAGGAAATTTTGTTGCTGAAGTTTCTCTTAAATATTTCCTCCAACTCTGCTGCCAACTTCTGTTATTGCTCCCTGTTTGCTTCTTCTGTCAGTTAACTCCCTGGAAACTTGTTGAATTATATTGCTTCTATAGTTTCTGCAGCAAACTCTGTGTACCCAGCAGAGAACTATCACTCAATCATCCATAGTGGGCAATCAGCAACTTTTAGAATACATTATTTGTACTCAGTACAAATAATGTATTTGTACAACTATTACTTTACACACACACACACACACACACACACACACACGTAGAAAGTCTGTTTCATGTGGTCACTCTTCTAATGTTTTTTTTTTTAGCTTTCCTCTTATTGAATACCATTGTCACTTGTTGAATTTGGTTAATTTAGAATAATTTAATTTAAGGAGATAAGGTAAAAAATATCAATAAATGCCAATATGTGGCTCATTCTCAGGCACTATGAAAACTACCAAAGACGTTCCAGAGCAAATATTGAGTAACAAAATTAAGAATAACATGACACAAATATTTGGGTACAATTTGATTTTCAGTTCAACGGACAATAGTTAAGAAAAAAGACAACACTTGAATAAAGGAATACACCAAGGAGGGAGGTAGAGGGAAAGAGGAGGGAGGAGTAAGGAAGGAGTAAGGGGAATGTAAGGAGGGCGTGTTGGGAGTAAGGGGAGAAGGAAGGTTTGAGGGGAAAGGGAAGTAGGAGGGGAGCGTTAGAGGGAGGAAAGGAAAGTTGGAGGGGGTAGATGGGGTGTATGGAGGATGGAAGTGTCAGGTGGGGTTGTGAATGATGAGTTGTGTTTTCTTTTTTATTTTTTTTTATTTTTTTTTCTTATAGCAAATACCCTGTATATAAGTGATTGTAAAATGGAATGTGAAAATGAATAAAATATATTTAAAAAAAAAAAAAGATAGAAACATTAGAAGGAGAATTGCACATAAACAATTCACTCATAATGGTAGCCACCATTAACATTTCAATAATCCACTGAGTTTTGATCATTGAATAAATTCAACTGCCTTTATTTCTTTATTTGATATTAATCCCATCTTTACTACTTTATAAGTAATTCAAGGCAGTGAACATGCAGTATATAACAGTCCTTCCCCCTTCTATTTTTCCATAAGGTAGGAAAACAACCTTGTGAGGTGAATTGGTCTGATAGAAAGTGATTGGTCCCAAGTCACCCAGCCTTAGGGATGATATTCACTTACTTTCTCTACTGTGCATGTGAGCATGCACAGGGCAGTCCATTCATGGGCTTGGCTGAACATGTATAAGTGTGGCTTGAAAATGTGCCTAAATAGGATGCGATAGAGCCGGGTCTGGTGGGCGGGCCTCATGCGATTTCCACTACCAGTTCGAGTGACCCAGTCCTAACTGGCTGAATACCACCTCTGCCCAGCTAGGTTTCATGCCTAAGGCAGGATTAAGATAAAAATTTGTTCTCTTAGCATAGAAATAAGGGAATTTCCTTTTATCAATGTATACATGTGTCATCATTTCAATCTTCAAAAAAAATAAAATAAACATTTTCTGATAACTAAATAATACTTGTTTTGATTTATTCTCAAATTTTCCTTCTTCAACCAAGCTGTTCCTCTTATATAATCCCTGTTCTAAATCTCTGTATTTCACTATATGGTTTAAGTGACCAGTCTGGTAGATGAATATAAAACATCCAATTGTCGGTTTCCTTTTGTATATCCAATTTCTTCTGGTAAGATCAGTTTTAGTATAAATTGGACAGGTTTGGAATATTATTGGGCCTATTTCCTCCTTCTGCACATGTTTCAGTCTGTCATGCCCAAGTTATTGAATCATACAAAGGCTAATCAAACCTTGAATACCTTACAGGGGGGGGGAAGTATCAAATTGGCCTATAAGTATTCTGTTAGTCTAATGTCTGAAATCTTGGTTTAGCACATATGTTGAGCTGTCATTTATCAACTATATATTAGGCATTATGCTAGGCTCGAGAATATATGTGTTATGGCTAATATTAACTCATGAGGTATGGTGATACAGCCAGCTCATAGTCAATGAGCTGGAAACTATTAATAGTGTCTGTCACTAAGGAGTGGGAGGGAGTTTATCTATGCAAGCTTACAGAACATTACTCTGTCATGCTCTGAATGACAAGCAGATATCAAGACATGCTGGTTGTTTATGTACACATACCAGGCAAATTGTATATGTACATATACATAGACAGTATATGTACACAATACACATGCACGTGAACACACCCCACAAATTAGATCAATGCTACTGGTAGAAGTGTTACAAGTTCTAGAAGCACAGACTCTATCCCATTACCTATAATAACATATAAACTAAACACACTGTCACTGAGATATTCTAACATATCAGTATACTTGCATAGTAATACTAGCCACTTTCAATTAATAATAATAATAAAGAACATTCCAACTTTCTTAATTACCTTTGAATAAAGACATGATTTCATATATTTTTAGCTACTACTATACAACTATTGATCCAGTTCATGGGTAACAAAAATATACACACCAATATAAGTCCAATTATTACTTATTTTTTATGTTTGTCCTTTCTACCAAATAGCTTGCATTAAAAGAAACCTTATAATTTTCCTTAGCCATAACTGATAAGAAGGCATTGGTTTATCAAATATTTTAAGAGATTGAATAATAATAAATGTTCTGAATTGAGTTTGTGACATCACCCAATTTCATATTGTTGTAGAATTAGAAGACAATGAAGCCAAGCGATGCAATATAGGAAAAGTTTATTGAATGCGCAGGTTCAAACATGCCAATACAAGCATCAAGAGTTTGAACCCCGAAGGGTCCTTAAAGCCATACATTTATAGTGCAAATTACGTCATCATCTATAGGGGCAGTGTTTAAGCATATAAGGTAATGAGAGGAACCAAAAAACTGCCTATGCCAGATGGCCAACGGTTACTATTCCTAAAATATACATGGTCAGCACCTTATAGATCATGCATGACATAAACAGGACACATCTTGCAAGATAACAGGAAACTCCCCGTCTGGGTCGACTTGTTCCCAGATGTGTAAAAATACTTATTGCTCCTTCAGCAACTGTCAGCAATTGTTTTCTGCTTAATGGTGCAAAACCTCAGCTTTAATCAGAGTATTTGATATTAAACATGATCCATAGGCCACGGCTCATAATTGGGCCTTTTAGCCCACCTTAGTCCCCCCTTTGTGACTCATCTGACATTTCCAGAAGAGTCACATACTCAGGTTCGTTGGATGGCTCTTCTACAGGACGCATTTTCTCATATTCCCATAAAGCCATTACCTGTGCAGTTGCTTTTCGCTCTGCTATTAAGGATAAACTATTAGAAATAGTGCGTACAAAAATAGGTAAAACACAAGGAATTAATACACATCCTGCAGCAATTAAGCCTATTAAAGCAACTATAGCTTGTAAGCCTGGCAATCTTGGAAACCAGGAACCGAAGATTTCCTTAAAGTTGAATCCCCGCCACACCTGGTCCGGATTGTGAGTCAATTGACGCATTTCTGTAGTCAATTGTTTAACAACAGTTCCAGTTTCATCTATTTGCAAACAACAATTAGAAAGATTAAATTTACCACATACGCCCCCTTCTTTAGCCAGCAAATAGTCTAAAGCCAAGCGATTCTGATACACTGCGGTCCTTATTTTATCTGTAGCAGCGGATATTATATTAAGGGCCTTATCAATACGTTGGCCTGCTAAGTCTAGTACTGCTTGAAGGCGAATAATTCTATTTAACATATAAATGGGCGTGCGATACCCGTAGGACCCATCTTCTGCCCACGTAGCCCTGCCATATGTGCACACAATTCTTTCCGAACTCCAAACATCGCTATCTTCAAAGGCGGCCCAGTCCTTACAAAGGAAATTGGTAAAGACTGTATCAAGTTCCCGTTTCCTTCTGGCCTGGAGACCGACCTTCTCATACAGTGGGATTCCCAACACTTGGCAGGCTTTCATGGGTAATAAGAAGAATGAAGGTTTAATCCATCCCAAAATACATGACCCAGACCAATCCCTAGGCAAAGTTCCATAGGCTAGCTTTCCACAGATCCAATACATAGCTTCCGGAGCCTTCCATAGGTCATCTATAGAAGAAGAATCCAAGTAATTCAAATAGGTCATATCAAAATGTGGGGGCTGAGTAATGTTAGCTGGCGAAGACCAGATACTATAGTCAGGATTCCATGATCCCAGGCAAATCAAATCTCCAACATGCACTGATCCATTCCTTACAAAGCAATTTCTTCCTACCAGATTAGTGGACAAGGTCCACACAATCCCAGTAAAATCTTTCCTGGCTGTGATATTACCAGCATAGGAGAGATTATTATATATTACTGGATCAGCTTCCATGGCTTCCCATGGCCACTGCTCTCCCATGTTAGTTCCTCCACAAACAAAGCAATTTTTAACAGTCAAGGTTTTGGCTACCTGCTCAGCCATTTCTATGAATAAATTGTTTGCCTTCATGCTTATTGGTAGTGGGTCTTCTAATTTCTGCAAGGTATCATACACAGACCATCCGAGGGATTTTACTTCTCTGTCTTTAACCTTCTCAACTTTAATAGTTAGGTATGTCTTTGGGTCTCGCCCTTGGCCATCAATTCCAAAGCCATACGTCACTATGGGTGGGATGTTACGGGATATTTCCATACGTATCATATTCCCAACATCTCTACGGAATGAAGTTATATAAGAACATCCCTTATAACCGCCTCCGGTATAGTCGCAAACACATTCCCAACCACTACATTTTATAGTGCCTCCACATGGTAACCATTGGTTAGGATTACCGTGATCCCAATTAATCGAGGTTTCACATAAGTATTTATGATTAGCTTTATAAGCATTAACCCAAGTCTGACCTCCACAAGACAATCCAAAGCCTCTGCTCAGAGCAGTGCATGCATCAAACATCAAAATCAGGGGTTGTTTACCCTGTTGTAGTTGTACAGTATAATTAAGGAAATACAGTTTGCCTTCTCCCTGTGGGCGATGTCTAGCGCCCACCTTGGGCAAGCCTGTCCATAGGGTTACGTTGAGGCGTATTGGAGTGTTAGGATTATAGCATACAGTCTTTCCTTGCAGGGTGCACAAACTATACATAGTTTTGTTATGAAGGCAATTCATTTTAGTAGACTTACACCCCTGAGGCGACTGCGTATGATACACCAAAGTATTAACAGTCCGTGTCCCTATTTTAGCTTTAGTAATACAGGGTGCACAATCCTCCGATCCACCTGTTGTTACCGTTGTTGGAACTCTTTTAGTTCGGGTGGGGCTATCATTGTTCCAATAAGGCTTGATGTCCCTGGCGGGTTCCCACAATACTTGACATAGCCCACTCCATCCTAATGGTATGTTTTGGCTCTTATTATTATCATTACAAAGAAATAGTATATCTTCAGGGCTTCCTTCTGTAGTTCTACAGCAACTAGACCATAAGGTTATATGAATCCAGAGACACCTTGGGTCTCCATTATAGAGATCTCCCTTAGTTGCATTTTTGCATAATTCGTAAATTCCTTTTCTCCATTCATCATTTTGGTTTTCACATGACCAGGCCAACCCCTTCTTAGTCTGTCTTGGCGCTACTTCTATTGTGAAATCGCATCCCTTGTGTGTTGTTCTCCAATATTGGAATTCCCCTTTTTGAAATCCTCTTCCCTTGATACAAATGGTGCTTAGGGGTGGTTTATTTTGATAAAGGCCCACTTCTCTCTTATTTCTGCGTCTCTTAGGTTTTCCTCTTATAGTTACTCCAAACTCAATTGGACGCATTTGTACCATACAGGTCCCTTGCCATCCAGATTTTAATTGTGAAGGGGAAGTTATACGAGCCCAGCCCCAATAATGGGGAGCTCCACAATCCAAAACTAAAGGTGGTTCTCCCCCCTTTTGTCGGGCTTTTGTACACATTCCCTTACGCATTAGATATCCCACATATGAGCATACATCTGGGTTGGAAAAACCTCGAGACTGACAGGTGATTTTAGCAATCTTATCAAACAGGTCAGGGAGTCTACAAGGGTGTGGTAGAACTCCATTCCAACAATTCGGAGAAAACACAATGGGGGTTGTCTCCTCCCCTTCCCTGGATCCGACATCATAAGATCGTACAATATGGGGTCTATCTTCTGGGTTACTCCATAATCCTAAGTTGCCCACATAAACAAAGTTACATTCGCTCCCAACACTGTATAAACATATCTCTAACATAGCAATAGACCAAACGAGCTGTATACCTCCGTGCATCCTGTTCGCACACATCTTGATCTCTCCGGTCCTGTAATGCAAGCAGAACTGTAGGGGTTAGTTTAAGCGTGTAGTATGCAGGGCCAGATCCAGTGATTAGATAGGGATCCAACACGTCCTCGATAAGAACTATATCACACTTAATGTTACAAAAGCTGTGTTGGACACAATCAATACAGTGGGCACAACAACAACATCCACATCTACAAGTACAAAACCAGCACATATAGGTATTAAAAATGGGTAAAGCCAAAAGAAATTAAAGTTTAGTATGCAGGTCCAATATTCTTCACCCGTGCGTAGAAAGTCAGCTTCCGGGGTGACTTAGCAAGGGTTCTCCACCGCCGACCTTTGAAAAATTCGCCGGAGGGGAAGCTGTGCTGGCTCTCCGTCCTCCCTTTCAGGTGCTGGATCTGCTTCGGGTGCAGGATCGGCTTGGATTTCCCTTAAATTGTTGATTTGCAGCTGTCCGTTAGCGAATGGAACGCCAGCAAATGGCCACCAGTCAACCGCTCTCACAGTTCCGTTAATTGATTGTTGGACTGTCGGGCTGGCGTACTTCACAATACAAATAATGCACACAATGCAAGCAAGAATCACAATACCTATAGCAATACAACAAAGGATATAATTGGATTTTACCGACGAATCAATTTCAACTTCAACGGTTGGTCGCTGGGATGTGTGGTCCATTGTTTGTCAGCGGCCCTCTTTACACGGGTCCAATGTATCCAGGTTTTAGATTCCGCAATCTTAATAGCAAGTGGAGATGTCATAATTACCTCAAAAGGTCCCTTCCACCTCCCTTCTAATTGTTCCTTTTTCCAATGTTTTACCCAGACTCGGTCCCCTGGCTTAAAAGAATGACACTTAGTTACCAATCTGGGAGGGGTCTGCTCCAACACATAATTCCTCAACTTTTCAACCTGTTTATTTAGTTCCTGTACCATTTCCATGGCCCAAACTCCCCCCTTATGCCCCAAATCAGGCCACCCAGCCAAATTACGTCGTAACAACGTCGGAGGTCGACCAAACATCAACTCATATGGTGAGAGTCTATGTTGTCGTCTGGGAGCACTCCGAATTGCATACAATGCAAGAGGTAAAGCATCGGGCCACTTCAAGTGTGTTTCAGCACAAATTTTGGTAATCTTTTCTTTTAAAGTCCTATTCATCCTTTCCACGGGAGAACCAGATTGTGGGTGGAAAGAAGAATGGAATCGCCATTTTACCCCTATAGCTTGTGCAATGGTTCGATTAATGTGATGGACAAACTCTGGGCCATTGTCGGACAAAACAAAGGAGGGGTTACCAAATCTAAGAATGATCTCTTTAAGCAAAACCTTTGCTACTTCCTGTGCCTTTTTCGTTCTAGTAGGGAAAGCCTCTGGCCATCCCGTATATAAATCCACAATCACCAACATAGCCCTGTAAAATCCGCTCCGTGGCATATCAGTAAAGTCAATCATGACTGTGTCCATAGGGTAATAGGCAATAGGTATAGCTCCTGGTGGAAGGGAAGGACCTTGCCTAGGATTAACTTTCGCACACGTTTCACAGGAAGATGCTACTTTTACTGCCATCCCTGCTAACCCATCTATATAGTAATCCCTCATAAGAGCATATTCTAAAGCCGTTTTCCCCATATGAGTGGTTTCATGAGTAGAACGAACCAATTGCCATGCCACCGAGGAAGGCACATAGATTCTTCCATCTGGAAGAACATACCAGCCCCTATCGATGACCGCCATCAAATCGTTAACTGCCTTATCACATTCGGATAGAGAATAAGAGGGTTGGATGTCTACTGGTATAACCCCTAAATCCAAGGCAACATTAATAAACACGTCTGGTAGAGGCTCATGACGCAATGCTGCAGCTCGTGCTTCAGCCTCTGCTGCCCTGTTCCCTAAAACAATTCTATCATCACCTCGTTGATGACCTCTACAATGCATAACAGCCACCTTTTTCGGTTTTTGGACAGCATCTATCAATCTCTGAATTAAATGGCTATGTTGTATATACTTGCCAGCTGAATCCCTAAATCCCCTTTCTTTGTATACAGCACCATGAGCATGTAAGGTTAAAAAGGCGTATTTACTATCCGTCCATACGTTCAAGCGTTCACCTTCAGCCCGTTCCAATGCCCGAATGAGGGCCCATAATTCTGCCACCTGTGCACTTTTTCCTGCTCCCAACGGCCCACTTTCAATTACCCCCTCATCATCAACAATGGCATAGCCTGCAACTCTCATCCCCTGGTGGATGTAACTAGACCCATCGGTATACCAGTTATAATCCACCTGAGGTAAAGGTATGTCAGTCAAATCAGGTCGTGTGGAATAAACGGTTTCCAACACTTGTACACAATCATGTTCCACCTCTGTCTCTGTAGGCAAGAGAGTAGCAGGATTTAATGAGGTAGATACCACTAGATGAACCTGGGGGTTTTCAATCATCATGGCCTGGTATTTGATGATTCGTTGGTTACTAATCCACAAATGGCCCTTCTGATCAAGAATTGCTTGAACAGAGTGTGGGGTGTGGACCTTGATTGGACAGGAAAAAGTGAGTTTATTACAATCTTGCAGCAATTCCGCAATGGCTGCTAAAGCTTTCAAACAATGCGGCCATCCTTGCGCCACAGCGTCTAGTTGTTTTGATAGATAGGCAACTGGTTGTTGCCACTGGCCAAGTTGCTGAGTCAACACTCCTAAAGCGACATTCTTACGTGTATCCACATACAAATTGAAGGGCTTACTTAGATTTGGCAGGGCCAAAGCCGGAGCTCTTAATAACGCTTCTTTAATTGCATCAAAGGCTTGATCCTGCTCCTTTGTCCAAAGGAAGGGGTCTGTCTTGCTTCCCTTGGTAGACGAATAAAGTGGAGCTGCCATCAGTGCATAATTTGGAATCCAAATTCTACAAAACCCTGCCAAGCCTAGAAAGCCTCTCAATTGCCTCCTATCAGTTGGCCTCGCCAGATTAAGCACCGCCCGCTTTCTCTCTGGGCCTAGTGCCCTTTGTCCTTGCATTATATCATAACCTAAATAACGGACTTGTTGCTGGACTAACTGAGCCTTACTTCTGGACACTCGATATCCACAGTCTAACAACAAACACAACATACGTCTCGTGTTTTCCCAACACCCATCCCGTGACTGTCCAGTGACCAACACATCATCCACATATTGCAAAATCGAATCTCCTTGTTGGAAGGGATAAAATATTGTAAATCTTTGGCCAACGCGGTTCCAAAGAGAGTTGGGGAATTTTTGAACCACTGAGGTAACCTTGTCCAGGTATACTGGCTCCTTGTTCCAGTATACGGATTTTCCCATTCAAAAGCAAACAATGGCTGACTTACAGGATGAATAGGTATAGTAAAGAAGGCATCCTTTAAATCAATCACTGAAAACCATGTAGCATTAGGTGGGATGAGACTGAGAAGAGTATATGGATTAGACACAGACGGGTGAATTGTGACTGTCCTCTCATTAACCACGCGCAAATCTTGCACTGGTCTAAAGGACCCGTCTG
Source organism: Thamnophis elegans (assembly GCF_009769535.1). NCBI lineage: Eukaryota > Metazoa > Chordata > Lepidosauria > Squamata > Natricidae > Thamnophis > Thamnophis elegans. Next base: position 103,098,820 of record NC_045541.1, on the reverse strand, counting down.
GTTTAAGGATAGGCAAGATTGGAGTGTTCCATGGGGATTGAATAGGAACCAAAACTCCAGCCTCTAAGTATGTTAGAATACAGTCATATATAGACAGGATGGCTTCCCTCCAATAGGGTCGTTGCCCAATGTGGACAGGAGTTGCCAGGGGCTTTAGTTCTACAATAATAGGGGGGTGATGTGCTGCAAACCCTGGAGGGTTATCTTCAGCCCATAGCCCTGGTACATCAAATTCCCTCCATACGTCCACACATTCCTCCTCAGATGTCCTAACTACCATCAACCTCCACATTTCATCAGGACGGTGACTAACAGTGAGATACTGCCTTCCCTCATCAAAGGAAATAGTTGCTCCTAACTTACTTAGCAAATCCCTTCCTAACAATGGGACCGGACATTCGGGTATATACAGGAACTCATGTTGAATTTCGGAGCCCTTGAACGTACAGGTGACTGGTTTCAAGACTTGACGTCCTACAACTTGTCCCGACACTCCTTGTACTTGAATTTGGTATGGACCAGGGGTAGTTATTGGATTGTTTATCACTGATCGTCCAGCCCCTGTGTCCACTAAAAAGGTAGTCTGTTGACCCCCAATATTCATAGTAACCATTGGCTCGGGGGGAGTCTGCTCCAAGCCAGGTCCCCGTCAATCTGACCAACCAGTTCCTGCCAATCCAATGCCCTCTACTCCCGCATCAACTTGTGCATTAAAACCTCTTCCTCCTTGACCCTGAGCTGGCTGCGGCCCCCACCCACGACCTGGCTGTCTGGGTGGCCCTCCTCGGCTCATCATCCCTCGTCCAGGCATTCCACGACCTACCATGCTGCAGCCCAAGGGGCGCCACCCTGGCGGACCCCTAAACACTCCACGCCCCCTAAGAGTCAACCTTTTTGGACACTCTCTCTGCCAATGACCTTCAGATCCACAATGGGCACATTGATTTGGTCCCAAGCCTGTCCTTCCTCCCTGTAAGGCCAATGCCAACAACTCCGTCTTTTTATGCATACGATCATCTTTGTCCTTTTTCTCAACCTTATCCCTATTAACATACACTTTTCTAGCCACCTCTACCAACTCAGTCGTATTCTTTCCTAACGCTCCCTCCAACTTTTGCAATTTCTTACGAATATCCAATGCACTTTGTGCAATAAACCTCTCATTCAACATCCTCACGTTCTCTGGAGCCCTCGGGTCCATTTGAGTATACAACTCATAAGCCTCAATCAACCTTTGCAGGAATGCCTCCGGACTCTCATCCGCTCCTTGCATAACCAATGAGGGCTTAGACAGATTCACAGGGGGTTTCCCTGCCTTCTTGAGAGCTGCCACTATCAAGGTCTGATACGTTTGTATCTTTGCCATGTCACCTGCTACCTTAGGATCCCATCCAGGATCCCGTTCCGGTGCCTCTTCCAAAAGTTTCTGAGCCCTATCCGCTTCTGTATGATAACGTTCTCTAAAAACTTCTCTCATCCCCGCTTTACATTTTTCTCTTTCTTCTGCTGTTAGCAAAGTAGTTAACAGCTGCTGTATATCTCGCCAATTGGGGTTATGGCTATGCATAATGGTTTGAAACAGATCCGTCATTTCCGTGGGCTTCACGGACAATGGACCAAAATGTTGCCGCCAATTCAATAAATCCGTAGTTGAAAAGGGGATATATTGAAAACAAGGGCGGTATTCAAGATCTCCCTGGGCGTTGACGCCCACCTGTTGTTCCGATACTCTTAATGGAAAGAGTCCTTCCTTTTCCTCTATCAACGTACTTTCCTCTTTCTCGGCTTTCGCCCTTTCCGCCTCCAATCGTCTAGTTACTGGCCCTTCTCTTCTAATCCCCGTAATTCCTGACCCACCATCCCTGGGCTCCTTTCTCCTCACTACCCCTCCTGTTGCCTGATGATCCCCCGTTCCCGCAGCGCCTTCCTTATCTCCACCGTCCGCAACAGCAGCACCCATTGCCTGGGGCACAGGAATGTCTGCAGCCCCCTGCGGTGGCATAGGTGCCGATGCATAGGGAGGGGGAGGTCTGAAGAGTTCCTCCTCGTCTTGGGCAAAAATCTTTTTCCTCTCTGACTCTCTCATTCCCAAAGCTGCTGCATTTTTGACACGTCTCGACGCTGATCTCGACTTCCCCTTTTCCTTCGGTCTAGCAACACACAGGCGAACCATTTCAGCTTGACACTGTAATAATTCATCAGCTTGCCCTGCTACAGCATCACCCCACTGATCTATATATGGAAACTGATTGGGATAGCATTCTTCGTTTGCAGCAATTAGCGAAGTTAAATCATCTATAATTTGGTTTTTAAACGTTCCTCCCACTGGCCATCCTACCCCCATATGTGGCCATTGATTCTGACATAAGTAGATAAGCCTATCCTTAGTCAGTTTTGGATAAGGGACTCTATATTCAGTATGATTAAAATATGAATCAAAACCCTTTACCATGCAATCCAACGGAGTGCTAGGTATGCTGCTTTTCCCACACATCCTAGCACACTACCAGCGACCTGAGGCCCCAGAAGCCGGAACTCAATGGCCACCTGCAGGAACTGCGCTGGTTTAACCACCCACACAACCTATACGGACTTCATTAGGAACGCCGTCCCGAGTCCAGGGAGGTGATCAGGCCCCCTCTTCTATCTTCAAACGAGATAGGTACAATACAATTACCAAGATACTCGCCTGAGACGTCTGCTCCCCAAGGATCCTGGCCAGGAAACACCACAGCTCCTTTCCTAAGTTTGCAGGGTTCTTGGACTCACAATGCGTGTCCCCCTTGGTGTGGTCGGGCTGCTGTTACCACCTCCCGGGATGAAAGAAGACCCGTGGCGACTGGAAGTCAAGGAGCAGCAGCCCCACACCCCAACGGGGCAAAGTGGCCCTCAGCAAAATATTGCCTTAGCTTCTCTGTCCCATCTGGGGTGCCAGAAAATGTTGTAGAATTAGAAGACAATGAAGCCAAGCGATGCAATATAGGAAAAGTTTATTGAATGCGCAGGTTCAAACATGCCAATACAAGCATCAAGAGTTTGAACCCCGAAGGGTCCTTAAAGCCATACATTTATAGTGCAAATTATGTCATCATCTATAGGGGCAGTGTTTAAGCATATAAGGTAATGAGAGGAACCAAAAAACTGCCTATGCCAGATGGCCAACGGTTACTATTCCTAAAATATACATGGTCAGCACCTTATAGATCATGCATGACATAAACAGGACACATCTTGCAAGATAACAGGAAACTCCCCGTCTGGGTCGACTTGTTCCCAGATGTGTAAAAATACTTATTGCTCCTTCAGCAACTGTCAGCAATTGTTTTCTGCTTAATGGTGCAAAACCTCAGCTTTAATCAGAGTATTTGATATTAAACATGATCCATAGGCCACGGCTCATAATTGGGCCTTTTAGCCCACCTTAATATGATCCACCCACCACTATAAAGAAGGTGTAACTTTGCAGTTCTGAACACTGAATTATAAGGGGGGAGAGAGAGAGGGCGGGAGCAGGAATAACTAGTAGATAAATTTAGCCATTCCTTCATTTCTGATATGACGTATATCAGGGCTGTGACTTGCTAAAATATTAATAATCATGGATATTTATTAGTTTTGGGCAAATTAACATGCAGCATGGTGTCAACTAACAAAAATTAAGTATAGATATATGACATATAGCATAAAATACATTAGGATAAGTGGATGTCCTTTGCATATTACACAATCTGTTCTATTTCAAGAATTTCTTTGAATTTCTCAAAAGGTTGAGAAAGGCTGGTCAAAAGACTTAATGCTCTTAGTGTTCCAGAACATAAAAGTTTGATTCAAATATTCATACCATTTTTGACTCAGGGGAGTATATCAATCATGAGCTCTAAGTCAATTTTCAGAGTCCTGAAATCTTAGTCCTGCTTATAGATGTGCTGATTCTAGTATTCTAGTACAGGGCTGTAAAACTCCTGGCCTGCAGAAGGCCACGTTCACACCCACACCCAGTTTAGCAAAGGGGAAAAAAGCCCTGATACATCATGTGATGTCGCCATGATGACATGAGTTTGACACCCTTGTTCTAGTAGCAGGAGAAAGCAAACATGTGACTGGAAAAAAATGAATGACTTGAAACTGCTTGGAAACCACATGATAGATTTTCTACTCAAAAGCAACTCTTCATTTTAATTTCCAATTCTGCTTCAATATGAGGACTCAACAGGAGCTTCATCAAACTGTTTTCTAATGGAATTGTTGATTACAGACTCTTATTTATTTACTGATCAGCTCACTTCCTAAGGCTGCCTATTTTCAAAGTGACTCTGGGCAGCCAACAGATGGTTATAAACCACAGATAATGAAATAAATATGAGAACAGAAAAAAACCATCATGTTTGTGGCAAAGACAAATTGAAAATTTACAACATTTAGTCCATTCACTTATTAGCCTGGTATCTGTGCAAAGAGTCAGATTTTTAAGCCTCTTCTCCATCCCAGTGGAGGGAGCCATACAGATCCAAAACGCCTATTCCAATTTGTAGTATACATTTTTTCTATTACATTTTTCTTCAAAGTTTTAAAAAGGAACATAAAAACTAACACAAAGTAATACAAAAGAAAAAAGAAAGGAGAAAAGTGCAGAAAGAGAAAAAATCTGCTTTCATTTGCAATAAATATATTCTAAGTATGATTATAAAATTATTTTTATTATTACAAAAAGCTCACTTTTTCATTTTGCATAAATGTATTTGTGTGCATGTTTGTGTGTGAATGTCTCCCTTTATTTATTTATCAGCACAACCCCCCCCCCCACACACACACACATATATATATATATATATATATATATATATATATATATATATATATATATATATATATATATAAAATATAATATATATATAATATATTTAATTTAACAAGAAATGTTAGTGCGTTTAAGAAAAGATCTAACATATGTATATGATGAGAGCAAAATAGCTTGAAATAGAGCTATACTAGTCTCCATTTATTTATCAGCAAACAATTCAATACAAAAATGGTTTTGGCCTGGGAGGCTCCAAGGGTGAAGCTGAAAGGCAAGCAGTATGCTCCTTCCCATATTTGGGGCATAACATTTGGACCCTAATCTCCAAAACCAAATGCTTAGCTGACAAAGACCACCTGAAACTGAATTACACACTCTCACAAATGTATTAATCTCCAACAGATTCCAAAGAAAAACACCCTCCTTCCTTACATCAAAGGCATCACAGATAAAATCAGCAAAATTCTCCACAAACACAATATCAAGACAGCCTTCAACACTGACCAAAAAATAGCCAACATCTTAAGATACCCCAAAGACAAAATCCAGCTAGAAAACCAAGGAGTCCACGAAATACCATGCAAAACCTGCCCTGCAACATACATAGGACAAACGAACAGGAGAATAAATGCACGCATCACAGAACACAAGAACGCAATAAGAAAAAAAGAAAAAAACTTCCTCTCTTTTCCAGCACCTTAAAGCTACAGGACATGAAATTAATTCTGAAGGAACCAGGTTAATCTCCAAAACAGAACACTTCAACAAGAGAATAATTATGGAAGCTATCGAAATAGAGAAACACCCTCACAACATGAATAAACATGATGATACCTCCCGCCTATCAGACATCTGGAAACCAGCCCTAGTCAACAAACGAGCCCCACCCACCACCCAGGCCATTACAACATGAAATAACAATAGACACACAGCCAGCACAAATCAGCACCAATCTACCAATCATGATACAACCACACAACCAATCATTCCACTTACTGAAACAGAGCCAGCACTCCACACACACACACACCAAGATTTATAGAAAGACGGCAGCTCCGATCACATTTTAAGCCCAAAACCCAGCCTGAAGATGGCGAGTGAGACCTCACTGAAACATTGCCAAGACAATCTCAATCTTACATGAGAAAAGACCCGAATACAACAAGACCAGCATACCTACACCCGTGAAAATCTACACCCTTTAAAATCTATGAATATATATATATATATATATATATATATATATATATATATATATATATATATATATATATATATATATATATATATATATATATATATATAGTGTGTGTGTGTGTGTGTGTGTGTCAGCTAGCCATACCCTTACTGGGATTTATTTATTTATCAGCACAAATATAACACAAAATGTGTAACAAAGGCAACAGTAAAAATATTGGGTTTCTGTCGTGATGATTGACAGATAATGGAAGCTGTTAGCTGTTAGCTTCTTCCCATAATTGGAGCTTACCAGGGGTTGTGACACTATATATATGTATCTGTGTGTGTATCTATCTATCTATCTATCTATCTATCTATCTATCTATCTATCTATCTATCTATCTATCTTTGTATTTGTGCTGATAAATAGATATATTATACATACATACATACATACCAGGGGTGGGTTTCGACCGGTTCGCACCGGTCCCTGCGATCCGGTTGGTCGCCGAACCTGGAAGTAAGTAACTTCCGGGAATGGCGAAGCCCCCCCCGCACCCGCGCGCGCCTGCACACCCGCGCCCGCTCCTTACCCGGTTTTTCCGAATTCTGCGCTTTCCACGCATGCGCAGAACACATACAGCGCCTGCGCGATCCTCCAGGAGCAGCTGGAGCATCGCGCAGACGCTAGTACGCATGCTTGCGCCGCGTGCGTGCACGAGGACGCCGCGTGCGTGCGCGAGGACGCCGCCAGCCTCGTTCCAACCGATCCAGTTGGAACGGGGCGAGAAACCCACCCCTGATACATACATACATACATACATACATACATACATACATACATACACACACACACACACACACATACATACAAAAGGTATTAGAAGGGGGAAAAGATATACAGTATAACTATTCTAATTTATTTATTTGGGATATTGAATCACTATAATATTCTGCTATATTTTAATTATTTTTTCTGTCTCTTTTATAATCTGTAATTCAGTCACCTTATAGGGGAAATGGCTGCCATACAAATTTAATGAAAAAAGATAAATAAACATAGAATGAGACTAAGGAATTGGTTCCAGTAAATGGAACCTAACCCTACCTGTATATACTAAAAAAATATTGAATCCATTAAATTCATATTGGGTTATATATAGGATTGTATCTAAATAACGTCAGTGATAGCTGGTGAATAAGCAGTACTTGCCATTAGGTCAACAAAATAAAACTTAAAGTCCATATTTGTAAATTAACTTAAAATACACCAAATGCCAAAAAAGAAGTTAAAGCAAATACTTTTAAAGATCTATTTCAGCCATTTTTTCAAAGAAATTTAACTTTTTTCTTTTTGCAAAATACTGGATAATGTTGCAATATTAAAGAATAATTTTCAAATGGAAGTAATCTGCTAAAAAGATTTCAGAATAAGAAAAGAAAACATTCTTTAAGAAATTGCTTGCAGTCAATTGTGTTCGGGAAATATATAGATATGAGCACTCAGTAAAATTGCACTAATATGAATTGTCTCATTAATTGCAGATATTAGATCAAAGTGCTAGCTACTATTTAATGAAATGGAAATAATATTAAAAGGTTCAAAACAGACCATGTTGTATAAGAGTTAACATCCTGTAAATAGTTCAGTGCCAGGCTCTGATCTTTAAGATTAAGCTAGGTGTAAATAAAGGTAAAGGTAAGGTTCCCCTTGCACGTATGTGTTGTTCCCGACTCTAGGGGGCAGTGCTTATCCCTGTTTCAAAGCTGAAGAGCCAGTGCTGTCCGAAGGTGTCTCCCTGGTCATGTGGCCAGCCAAAGGTACATGGAACTCTGTTATCTTCCCACAAAAGGTGATCCCTATTTTTCTACTTGGATTTTTACATGCTTTTGAACTGCTAGGTTGGCAGAAGCTGGGACAAGTAACGGGAGCTCACTCCATTACGTGAAGCTAAGGATTCAACCCGGTGAACTGCTGACTTTTCTAATTGACAAACTCAATGTCTTAGCCACTGAGCCACTGCATCTGTAGGTGTACATAGAAAATTTAAATATCAAAGAAGTTTCTGGATATATTTTTAAAGATTTTGCAGGTTTTCATAAGAGATATTTATTTTGTCATAATATATCATTAAAAAAACCCTCGTCCAAAGTCTAAATTAGTAAATTGACCAATGTCATTTTTCATTTCATTTCATTTTATTTGGGTTTATAGGCCGCCCTTTTCCCTGAGGGGACTCAGGGCGGCTTACAATCACCAGGGAGGGGGTGCAAATCAAAATAAACAATATACAAACAAAATAAAGTAATAAAAACACAACTTGCATTCAACATTCAACACTCGGGTGGGGCAAATTAGAGACTTATCCCCAGGCCTGTTGGGAGAGCCAGGTCTTGAGGGCTGCGCGGAAGGCCTGGATGGTGGTGAGGGTGCGTATCTCGACGGGGAGATCGTTCCACAGGGTCGGAGCTGCAACAGAAAAGGCTCTCCTCCGTGTAGTTGCCAGTCGACATTGACTGGCAGATGGGATTCGGAGGAGGCCCAGTCTGTGCGATCTTATCGGTCGGAGGGAGGTAATCGGCAGAAGGCGGTCTCTCAAGTACTCAGATCCACTACCATGAAGGGCTTTAAAGGTGGTCAACAGCACCCTGAAGCGCACCCGGAGATCAACAGGTAGCCAGTGCAGCTCACGGAGGATGGGTGTTATGTGGGCGAACCGCGGTGCGCCCACTATCACTCGCGCGGCCGCATTCTGAACTAACTGCAGTCGCCGGATGCACTTCAAGGGCAGCCCCATGTAGAGCACATTGCAGTATTCCAGCCTAGAGATCACAAGGGCTCCAGTCATAATTATCTAACTCAGAACACAAATTTATCCAAACCATAGTTTTCAGATGTATTGCAAACATAGTTCTCTTCTCAAAAGTTCTTTTTCAAGCTAGAATACAAACATCATCAATAACATTTTGATTGAAAAAATTGACCAAAAGTTAATTATAGATTATTGAAAGACATGAAATTGTGCCACTTGTAGGTGAAATAATAGAAGCTCTTCAGCACTGGATCATCCTTACAGAGATTTTTTGTGGATTAAGAATAAAATAATTAAGTTAGCTAGCCTCTTTTCCTTCAAATGCACACAAAAATTCAATTGTTAAAACACAGAGAATGTTAATAAGTTCCCCCAAGTGCACAGAACAAGTTTAATTGTTGATATCTTTAATAGGAGAATTTTCAAAGTACTGATTATTTGGAGTATTTTGAAATTCTGTGTTCGACATTTGTTTCTTTCTTCCCACTAGCACAACAAAAAAGAGGGAGAAAAGCATGTGGACATTTGAAAATAACTAAAAAGAAAAGTTGTAATTAAAAGAAGTAAAAATTGTGCATCAATTAATCCAACCCTAACAAAGCAAATGTCAAACTATGTATCTCCTTTCTATAATTTCTGAGCTCCCTATTCACAATGTGATTGGAAGGCAAAAATAATGAGGTGATATCACCTGATATGATATAAAATAAATAAAATTGAATCGCATGGTTTTTAAACACTCACCAACAGCACTCACCACACACTGTTTAAGAAAAGATGAAATATTTATATGTTGAAAATAAAAACACAAAAAACCACCACTCTCAACCAGAAGATCAGGCCCTAACACCAGAGTCAGCCCATGGTCAGTCCTATCTAGTCTGGAACTTAAATTTAGCTCAGGATTCTAATATTAACTTACAAATGTAGCAATACAGACCTAGTAAGTGCGTTTTCTTTAATATAATAGAAGAAAGCAGAGAAGCAACAAAGCATTTAATAACAAGACAAAATGCCTAAGTATAATGCCTCCCTTTAAATAGCTCAGAACACTAAATTACCTTCTCCAACAGTTCTGATCTGACTATTTTAATCTTCAGGATAAGGCTTTTTTTTTGCGAGCGATCATCATTATTTATAGAATTTACATTAGCCCTTCTTACATCCAGTCTTTAAATTATAACAGAACAACTAGAGAGGAAAAAATACTTGCAAGAGCAAAAAACAATGAATTGCCAAAAATAATTAAACAGGACATAAGTTGCTCTCAACTCTGCCTCTCTCTTAATGTATCCTATTAAAAGGTACACATTATCTCAATGCACTGTCAACAATCTAAAAGTTCCTCATTTTGTACGTACAACAAATCTGAACAAATAAAGCCAAATGCAAAACCTAAAAGAATCAATACTATTTTTTTCTTTAATTTAGGAAATCAATGCAAATAAAAAAGCTCCATAATTTCTTCTTCCTTTCAGGTTTTTGAATATGGATCTTGATAACTGAGGTTGTTGAGTTATAAAACTAAATATGCTACTGAAATAAATCAGTTTATGCACATTATGGATATGTTACAATTTTTAAACCAAAGGATTGTCCCATCAATCAGTTCCTTCGGATATTTTAAAAAAAATGTTGGTGGAAGAGAATAATTGTAGGTCAGGATTGAATTTTGATACTCTCTGAGCTTGATTGTGCTAGCATTATCTAGTTGGTAATGAAACATCTGCAAGAAAACAACCAAGTCCAAATAACATCAAGCACTTCCCAAAAATAAAAGTGCTGGAAAAGCATCACTGTCCTATTCAATGTTCCATAAAATGATTCTTACAAATGGATACTCCATTTTTAAACATTAATTCTTACAGATCCATTTTCCATCATGAGTACATCTTTTCCAAGGATACATGTTGTTGTGGAAGTCTTGTAATGAAGACTAATAGATGCTAGTAGACCGCCTTTATCCTTCCTTTATAATGTCACGACTGATCCACCTCAGTGAATTACAACAATTTATTCCCATTAATATCAGAAAATATTTTGTTTTTTGTGTGTTAAAATTAATTATCAAGTATGCAATCTAATTGTATCTACTCTCTCTAATTGTACCTACATCCTGTCCATGTCCCTTCTTGGAAAACAGATGGCATCTCTTCAGGAGAAACCATAATGCGAGGTTGTCTTGCACTAGAAATTCAGTTATTTTTCAGTTTGTTCCATTATGTTACAATGTCAGGAAGCACAAAATGGGAATAAGATTTTACACTACGATGTAAAAGCGAATATTTGTCTTACAGTGACAGCAGGCATCTTTTAAGATTTCTATTACAAGAAAAGACAAATAAAAATGTTGACATCAGTCAGACTGATGCTGTTGCACCACATCCTACCAATGGATCTTATCTTGCTTCCTCTGAATTACTTTTGATAACATTCAGAAAGATAACCCATATCTAGGGAAAAATAGAAATACATAACTCTGGCTGCGGTTTCCCCTAATGGATTTTTCAATTATAAAGATCTATTTCATTGAGCTTTTATATGGTACGTATCAAATAAATGATTTAGTCAAGTAAATACTGCTGATACATTCTATAGTGCTCAGAAGGCTCAGTTAAGACTTCTCCATTTTTTTCGTTTAAACAATCGCTTAAAGATTGATGAAATATTTGTCATTATTGTTAAACAAGTTGAATAAATGGAGAAATGAAGTATGTAGTACATATCTTATATTTGTTCCTGATAGGTTCTCACTCATAATAGAATAAATGACAGTAAAACATTTCCATCAATATAAAATTTGCTGCCTTTCTCTAAGTACAGCTGCTCAAAAGACTGGGTATAAGATAGAACAAACCCTCTTCCTCAACAAACGAGAAAATTACAGATACTATTTTTTTAAGTGTGCTTCCCCTCTTCTTTTTCTCTGCTTAAATGAATGAATCAACAATTAATCAGTGCTAATACATGCCCTGTTTAGGGGATGGTATAACCAAAGCCTAAAGTCAAGCTGTTACACTCGCATGAGCAATCAGTCCAAGGTTAATTCACATTGTAAAAAAGCAAACTATCAAGAAACACGTAGAGTACAAGCAATCCCAGAACTGGAATTCAATTCAGTTCACAAGTCAAATTGGGAGTTTCAAAACCAAGACATCATTTCCAATCCATGTGGTTCAGAACAAGATTCCACAAAGATAAAAAACTTGAAAATCTATTTCCAGTCAATAGTCAGTGATCCAGATAAGATATTGCTTGTCAAAAGGGTTGCAATTCTAAACAATTCTTTAGATGAATTTTGTGTTGTGTTCTTGGGTATACAGCTGCAAATGCATTCCTTCAAACTTCGTCAGCTTTGGTTTTTCTTTTTGACAGCTTTAATTAAACAAAACCTGATCCAGAGGTTTGTTTTGAAATCTCCTCATTTCTTCTCCTAATACAAGCAAAGCTCTCAGTAATGATTGCCACTCATTTTTATCTCTAAAAGTAAGGTATGAAATCATAGGTGTTTCTGCTCTCTTGCTGTGTGTGTGTTTGTGTGAGAAAAAGAGAAGGGGAAGGGAGGGAAGGAGGGAGGGAGAGGGAGAGATATAGAGACTTAGAAAATGCTGAATTAATCATTTTTACAAGAGGCGAAGGATATTGAACTACCCTTCCTGACCTCTGCTATTTGGCAATGAATGCAATTTCTTTTCTTTTTAAAAAAAATAGTTTTATTCAGCATTTTTCAAACATTAAAATCACAATAACACTTTTGCAGCTTTCTGTTATCAGTATTATTTTTTCACTAATTTCAGGTTTTCCATTTTACAACCCGTTGTCTTATACATATTCCTCTTTGTTTCATACTTTCTCATTTTTACAATATATACATGTATATACCAGTGACGTGTGGTGAGGTTCACGGCCGGTGAGGGAAGTGGGCAAAAGCCACCCTATGTCTGCCAGTGCCAGCCACCCCCGAAGCCCCGACGCATCCCGTTCTATGGCGCGGCTTTCCGCCATAGAGGGAGACGCGTCGGGGCTTCGTGTGTGGCTTCAGCGGGGGGGGGAGAAAGAAGGGGAAACCCTTGGCTAGGCAGTCTGCTCATACACGCGTGCCCCCGGCCACACACTTCCCCATTTGCAAAAAGGCGAAGTCAAAGCAAAAGCATGGAAAGCAGAGCCAGACCCGAAGGCGGTTTGAGGTAGTTAAAGAGAAAGTGAGGGGCGGGCCGGACAGGAGCGGGTGCAGTGCTTCTTACCCAGCTTGGAGAGGCATGGACGCTGGGGAGGGGGACTCCCGGCTTGGTCCTCCTCCCTCAGCGGCCTCTGAGTTAGGGTGGAAGGATGGCCAGAGAGACTTGGGCGAGCAAGCCGCGCATAGCGCTCCGAGAAGCAGTGGCACAAGAGGTGCCCCCGCCACCTTCCAGCCTCCATCCATCCGTCTCCTCCCAACTCGCGCAGCAAAAAGAGGGTTTAAAGTGACAGGCAGGTGGCAAAAGCAAAGCTGTCATGTGATGTTGAGCCCGCTTGCTGCTCCTGCTCCAGCATGCTTCCTTGGTTGCAAAAGCGGGGAGGTCCTCTGGGCATGTGCAGAGTGCTGCCTTCATTAAACCCAAGTCGGGGTGAGTTTCCTTTTTTTTAACCGTGAGGTGGTTTAACGGGATGGCTGCACTGAATTGTGAAGGCGCGCACATACCACTGTCTTTAAAATACCGCTGCACCGGCCATACAGCAGGACGTGCCCCACTCTATGGCGGGGCGCGGCAGCATGCACTTTAAAGTGCTGGTGCGGCTTTCTGCCATAGAACGGGACACGTCCCACTGTATGGCCGGTGTGGCGGCATGCACTTTAAAGTTTTAAAAAATAAAAAAATAAAGTGCCAGCCTGTGCACCAGCAGAGGCGGGTAAAACACACACACACAAACGCAAATTAATTACAATAATACAAATTACAATTACTTACAAATTACAATAATTTTGAATTCTTTCCCCTTGCCTCCAGCCCACATACCTTTTCCAGCTGTGTTACAGAGGATTTCAACTCTCCTCTTGTCTGCCATGATGAAAATGTAAAAAATGTAAAAAGAATAAGGCAAGGTCAGGCTGGGTTAGCTGCTGCCCGAGTCCCCAATGGATGACTCTGCTTAACTATTTTAAAAAAGCCTCTAAAAAAAGAGCCCTCTGCAGGAGGAGGCGAGAGAACCATGTGCCTCCTTTGCATAAGGAATTTTTCGCCTTTTAACCCTTGCTTAACTGTGCTCAAGTGATCATAAAGATAGAGTAAAGGAGGCACGTGGTTCTCTCGCCTCCTCCTGCAGTAAGCACTAAGCAGAGTCATCTACTGTGACTCTGGCAGGAACTACCTCAGCCTTTTTCCTTTTATTTTTCTTTTCTTTTCAGGACGACAGTGCTGAGGCCCTGCCTCCCCTGCTTCCGCTGACTGCACGTCCCTGGTATATACTATATTTCCATCTCTATTACTTTATAAGTATATATCATCCCCTTTTATTGTGTTTTTTATGTATTCATTATACATTGATTTTACATCTCTTTTCAAGCCAGTTATACCACTATTCCATATCTTGTAGTACCCTGTTTCTTCTCTATCGCTTAGTTCTATCGTTAGTTTGTCTATTTCCGCACAGGCAACAAATGCAATTTCACCCCTTGTTCAGTCTACCTATTGTTATTTTCATCTAATGCAATATTATTACCTTTTTTCATCTTTGTTAGTATCAAGATTGCCCTGCTTAGTGGAGCAGTTCTTCTTCCTAACTGCCCTGGGTTAGGAAGACTTGGCTTTTAAAAGTTATATTTTATATTTAACTTAAGAAGCTAACAGCCACATAGTAAGCTTTGGTAAAACCTTGGTGTGATTTTTATTTACTTACTAAGCATCCCTATAGTTTATTTGCTAAACTTAGTAACTGAAAAATCATTCAGGAAGAAAGATATGGCACACAGTATTGTTACCAAGATCACTGATGGATGTACCAAGAACTGAATTTGACTTGTGGGAGTATTTGTATTTTTAGAAGTATTTGAAATAGTCAGGAAATCTCTGCCTGTGAGCAATTCTATAATACAAGTATGATAAAGTACTTACTAAGTTCATACGTGCAGAATACCTGAATCAGCCTCTTTTAAATTTTAAGGTCCCATAGATTCACAAGACTCTATATTATAGTACTAAAACTAGAACTCACAATGCATTCACAGTGACATTTATTAGCATGCAAAAACATACAATGATTATTGGGCTCCTACAGGGTTACAGATTATATATCCTCCACAATTTATCACAATCTTTAAATAAATTAATATATCAGCTTTAGATCAAGAATGTTGCATGAGAGAAGGTGAGAGGATAATTTTTCATAGATGCCACTCTGATACTGTCAAATTTTGCATCTTTATAAATGGCTCTTTCCTGACTTTCCCATTCTAATACTATCATTAGCTAACATAAACATTTGTTATTTATTATGCTTATTGACTCTTCTGATAATTAAAGAAAGCAACCTACTTTACATTTTCAAACCCCTTTCCAGTCAGGATTATCCATTCCCACAGTTTCATTTTTTTCTTATTATTTGAAAGATATTATTATCTATTTTACCAGGAGATGATAAAATAAAAGCATTATGGTTCATCAACAATAAAAAGTGTGGCCAAAGAGCCGGAGGAGGATCTGATGTCCTGATGTCCCGATGTGCGATCTTGGAGCTCCAAGATCTCAGTCAATACTTTTGTCGCTGGATGGTCCTTTTGGACCTAAACTGTCCCAAAGAGATGGTGA
The DNA here is from genome assembly GCF_009769535.1 of Thamnophis elegans. Lineage (NCBI taxonomy): Eukaryota > Metazoa > Chordata > Lepidosauria > Squamata > Natricidae > Thamnophis > Thamnophis elegans. The sequence goes on along the minus strand of NC_045541.1, from coordinate 103,083,245 downwards.
CGGGAAAGAGTGCGTCCTGCTGATCTCAGGGACACTGCAAAGTCACTGATTGATCCAGGAGAATCTCTTTTTGCCGGCGATAGAAGCGCAGCCATTGAAGCTGCTGAGTTGGAACAGCTCCAGAATGGGAGGAAAACGGAAAGAGAAAGTGTGTCCAACTGGTGAGAAAATCATATTATTATAAAAGAGACCGCCCCAAATAAAGCTAGATTAAATTTGAAAACAGAAGAGAACAAGCGGCGAAATTAAGCTACATTAGACAGTGTGTTATCCTTTTTTTTTTTTTTTAAAATTATTTTGCAGATGGAACTTTTGCAAATGTTTCCTATTCTCTAAATTGAATGGATTCGTTTTTCTTCTACTACTTTTTATATTCTTTTTTTATACCTATGGATTAAAATCTTTTCCTTATTTTTATAATGCTGGATTGGATGGGGTTTTTTTCTCCATTTAAGAATTTTGTTTTCTTTAAGCCTGGAATATAAAGAAGATATAAAAGGAATACAAAAAGGGCTATAATAACAGAGGGAAAGGAAGTAACACTGCCACTTGGAGGCTGGAGGCTTGGAAGGCTTGGAAATATTTTTTTTTCTTTGATCATTTGACTTTGCATTTCAAGGTTCTTCAGCTTGTTTACAGAGAGTGATAGTGAGAAGAGCATGGGTAGTTTATACAGGTGCTCTTTGGGAGTTTTGGCAGCTAGAGTGGAGTGAAAACAAAGCCTTGTCTTGAAAGATTATAAATGAACTTATTTTAAATTTAATAAAAAAGTTTTGAATGCCAGAGTGGCAGTGTTTTCAAGTTGGAAGAATTGCACATGAAAAAGAAACCTTAACATTGCAAAAGATTATGTTCAAAATTCAAAAATTATTAGAAGTAACAGAGAAAATTGAGAAGAGATTGGAGAACATAGATCATAGAACAGTAAAATTTGATGGAAAAATTGAGGATGTTCATCAAATGAAGAAAGTGAAGGTCAGAGTTCTAAAAACTGAAGGAAAAAATAAACAAAGAGACTAGAAAATTGTTGATACTGTCAGTGAACTAAGCGTGGTTGGAAATGGAAACAGTGGAATATGGAAAGGAGAGATAGATGGACTGGAGCTCTACCCCAGATTTCAAAGTATAGAAGAAGAAAAGAGAACAGAATTGATGGAACTAAGGAGAGAAATCTTGTCAGAAGCCCTAGTGATAACCAAAGATAAGCTGATCGAAGAAGCAGATAGAGGGTTTCGAGCTTATAGAAGATATGCAATAAGCAATACATTGCAAAGAGAAGTCCATACAAAACTTACTAAAGAAATAACCAGAATACTAATGCCACAAATGGCAAGAGACATAAGACTGCGCCATTACTGGAAAGACATAGGTTGATGTAATGAAAGCTTATAATAAAAAAATTAAGTCAAATTTAGTTAAATTTAGGGCATTATGTATAAAATGAAGTGGTAATGGATATAGTTAAATAATTGATTGATAATGATAATAATGCATATATATGCATTGGTTTGATAAGAGGAAAATTTGATATAAATTGCAAATTGTGACTACGAAAGGCAGTTTAAAAACTCTGTTATTAAATATAACCAATTTTTATTTAGAACATGTTATAAAGATCTAACATTACTGGATGATATTGGAAAGAGCTAATGGAATGCCATTATGTGGTTTTGCTTTAAATCTGGAATATTTTATATAAAAGGAAATAAAAACAATTATAGTCAAATGAAGGTTGAGGTATAATGATAGTAATATATGTAAATATATTTGATTTAAAATATATGATTTGATATGAATTGTAGGTGATAACCGTGGAAGGGATGCACGGAAGTTTTTGTAACCAATCAACACATTTTCTATAACTTGTAATGGAAGATGGTTTTGTGTTTTTGTATGTGTGTGTTTTGTCTGTGTTTATTCAAAAATAAAAAATAAATCTTTGTTAAAAAAAAGTGTGGTCAAAAAGCAGAAGTACCACCAATAGTAATAGTTGCCTTGGGTGCAATCCCAAAACATCTGGAGCACCACTTGAACACCATTGGCATTGACAAAATCACCATCAGTCAATTGCAAAGGGCAGCTTTACTCAGAATTAAAATTCTGCAACAATAATCCAACACTATGAAACATCAACATTTGCCTATCCCAGGGCCTTGGCAAGGACTCAATAGGTAGATAAAAATGCATCCTGCACTCAAGTCATCTCTGTTCAGCTGCTTTGCAACCTCCTTGCACTTATGGCTGTCACAGTGTCCTATGATCATGTTCATGTGCTTTGCAATTAGCTTCTAACAAGCAGAATTAATGGAGAATACAAAAGTGTAATCACAAGACGCAAACATGTGATGCTTAACAATGATGTAGCAATATGAGTAAATAATGTCACTTATTTAGCAAACTGTGATTAATCATTGTGATCTGTAGAACACACCACTTGTAAGTTTTTATGGTGAAATTGGAAAAGTGCAACACTACTGTTATATTATTGCTAGCATATGTTCTTGAAAATAAATATTTTTGGGAGGAAAAACATTGTTATTTCTGATACTAGAAAAAGTAATTTCATAAACCGTTACACCTAAGTACATTTTTGTAGTTTTTCACTGTAGACCATATAGAAATCTATTACTCCATCTTCTCATTTTTAGAATATAAAGGCACCAAAAATTAGTGAAAAAAATCTCTTAAATCCAATAATTAATATCAGAAGTATACAGTTCTTTCCAGCTGTGCAAAATTATCTGGTTTTTTTTCAAATTCAAGGCTTAATAAAGGTAGGGTTCTTCATAAAATGTCAAATTACAGCTTTGACTGTGACATGATAGTAATTTAATAATGGAGAAGATTGTTTGCTTTGCCCTAAAGTAGCTTAATACAAGCAAAGAAAATTGGAGAGAAGGAACCTGCATGCTAGTTTGAGCTTGTTTACAAATACTGGGGGGAGCTGGGCTGCTAATTACTGCTTCTCAATCCATTGTTCCCTTGTAAGTTGAGAGTTGTAGGTTAGAGCTTCTGCCACTTCTATGCTATCACAATAAAAATGAGATGTATTTCAGGTCTATCTGTGCGCCAGTGGTGGGTTTCAAAAATTTTTGGAACCTCTTCTGTAGGTGTGGCCTGCTTTCCAGGTCCACTGGTGGAACCTCTTCTAACCGGTTCGGTAGATTTGACAAACTGGTTCTACCAAATAGGTGCGAACTGGTAGGAACCCACCTCTGCTGTGTGCCTCTAATTTTTTTCCAATGAAGGTGATATATGCTGGGAGCTGAAAAGCAGCAGGAATTGTGGATCTACTTTCAAATTCTACTGATAAGCTAAGCACAGAAAGATTTTGCCATTTAGTCAACTTTTATCCTCGGACTCATACGCAGAGAAGCTTTATTTTATTTTTCAAAGAGACATAGTGGTGCAAGTGGTTAGAATACAGTATTGCAGGATTAATTCTGCTGACTGCCAGCAGTTCGATTCTCATTGGCTCGAAGTTGATTGAGGCTTCCATCCTTCCGATGTCAGTAAAATGAGGACCCAGATTGTTGGGGGCAATATGCTGATTCTATAAACTGCTTAGACATGGCTGTAAAGGACTGTGAAGCTGTATATAAGTCTAAGTGCTAGTGCTATTTTTATCTTGAAACAGACAACTGGCCCTGGATAAAAAGGAACTGTCCCTTTAACTGCATGCAGAGCCAATAATAATAAAATTCACTACTCCTCTTACAGCAAAAGTCAAAAATATTTGATGAATTTGTGAAATTACTTGAAGGCTCATTTCTCACAACACCATCAATTATTATACAGGGATTTCACAAATAAATTGAACCTCCTAGAGAAGGTATTACTGCTTAAACCACAGAGCTGCATAATCTCTCTCAATACTTCAGATTTGGGGATTTAGAAGAGATACTGAGGGATTGTCTTGCATGTGGGGTTTATGATGATGAATTCCAATGAATGTTCATGTCTGAAAGGTTTGTCATTTGAAATAGCTCAAAAAACCAGCATCACTACAACTTACATGCATCAAGGAGGTAGCAGCTAATGTAAAAGCTATCTATACCAAGCAGACTAAAAATTCTGCACAGCAAGCAGAATATAGGAAATGCACTATCCACAAATTCTTCTGAGAGGCACAAATATATCTATCCCTGTGGTGGGTTTCAACAGTTCTCTGTGTGCAGAATTAAAGGTATGGAAAACAGATTTAAAACACAAAAGAAAAGGAAAGAAAATGGGCCAATTAAATAAGTGAACAACCAAGGAACTGAACCAAGGAATCACATCACTTAACTTTAAAAAGAAGATGACTTTTCACAAGATTATGGAAACCAGGCTCATTTCAAAACTGTGACGAGAAGTCTCAAAATAATGCAGTGTTAGCAATAGTATTTGTTTATGATGATTCTGCAACTAGCTTATCCATAATAAGTAAGAATAAAATTTTATTGCATTTTTTTCTCATTGGAGTTTTCTCCCAAATTTGGAGTCCACTATGTTTTCTCCATGACTATAACAAAACAAAAAAAAAATTGATCTTGCTGGAGATTGAAATGATGATTGCAGCTTCCCCCAAGGAAAGCTCCTAATCATCACTACATAAAGGAAAATCAAATCCAATTATGGGGAAAACTAGTTCTCATCACTAGGAATTAGTATCCAAAGAATGCAACCCTTTATGTTTAATAACGACTGACTTTGCTTGACTCATTAAGGAAATAGTTGTGGTAGATTCATATTAAATGTGTTTGAAGCAGTGGTGGGTTTCAAATTTTTTAGAACCTCTTCTGTAGGTGTGGCCTGCTTTGTGGGAGTGGCTTGCCAGCCATGTGACTGAGTGGGAGTGACTTGTCATCCATGTGACTGGGTGGGCATGGTCAACTTGTAAAATGTGGTGAAACTCACTTAAAAATGCTCTTGCTTAGCAACCAAAATGTTGGCTCAGAAACTCTGGCATTTGAAGCACGCAAGTCTTAAAGCTGTCAAGTTACAAGACCCTTGCACCCCTAACCCTTTAGAAAAAAAACCCCAGGGGTGTTCAAATTTGATAGGTTTAAAACTTGTGGACTTCAACTCCCAGAATTCCTCCTCTTGTTCTTCATCTTGATGATGTGCAGACGGGGAGGGGGAGGAGGGAGCTGGAACCGGTTCTAAACAGCACTGTAGATTTGTAGATTTCTATAGAAGAGGTTAGAACTGGCAGGAACCCACCCCTGGTTTGAAGAGAATATATTAGGGTATGCCAACATAATCTATTGCTCAACAAGAAGTAACTTCTACTGAATTATTTATGATGCTACAGCTGAAAGTTTGTCTCCATTAGGATTTATTAGGGACTTTCAGGACAAAGAAGATTTTTGGGGAGAACATGGAACTCTGGATCTAGACCCAGGAAATTTCCTTCTTTTTTATCATTACAATCACTGCATTTGTATAACTCCAATTTACAGATTTATAAATTAAAAAGATGTTATTCTCAAACTAAAGAGACATGGTGGCCCAATGGTTATAATGCAGTACTGCAGGCTGCTTCTGCTGACTGCTGGCTGACTGCAATTTGGCAGTTCAAATCCCACCAGGCTCAAGGTTGACTCAGCCTCCCAACCTTCCAAGCAGAAGTGGTATTCAGCTGGTTCTGAGCAGTTCTGGAGAACCAGTAGCAGAAATTTTGAGTAGTTTGAAGAACCGGTAAATACCACCTCTGATTGGCCCCACCCCCATCTATTCTCTGCCTCCCAACTCGCAGTTGATTGGGAGGAAATGGGGATTTTGCAGTAACCTTCCCCTGGAGTGGGGTGGGAATGGAAATTTTACAGTATCCTTCCTCCGCCATGCCCATCAAGCCATGCCACGTCCACCAAGCCATGCCCACAGAACCGGTAGAAAAAAAAATGAACTTGAACTGCTTCCAAGGTGGGTAAAATGAGGACCCCAATTGTTGGGGGCAATATGCTGACTCTTCAAACCGCTTTGAGAGGCCTGTAAAGCACTGTAAAGCAGTATATGTCTAAGTGCTATTGCTATTGCTAAACTAGTTCTGCCCTGAATTTGATTCTTCAGTTCAGATAGTTCTAAACTAACCACATAACTCAGTTTGCAAACCTCCACATAAAACTTGCAATTTTTTAAATAACAGTGCTTTTATGAAAGTCCATTTGTTTGCTAAAACTTCTCCCTCCCCTCCACTTCAAAAAAACAGAGTCCCCACCTCCCATAGGGTTAAAAACATATGAAGGAAAATGAAAGCTATAGGAGTATAATACATACAGTGCTGAATAAAATGAACCCCATTGCCTTGTCTTTGTAAGTAATGATTCAATTAGAACAGCGTTTTTCTTCTGCCATGGAATTCTACACTCTGTACAAATGGAACGGAGACCTTAAAAATAGCAATGGGTCCAATTATATTTGACAGATAACTGCAACTTTTCAGGGATAAAACAATTAGTGGAGCAGCACTTTGCACAAATGTACTGTGGTGTCTTTCAAAAAAAATCTAAAACATCCTTGAGTGTTCTTTAAAATAGGTAATTAATAGGTCTTAATCTTGTTTTCTCTCCCTTTTTTGAAAAAAGCATTCATTTCAACTTTGACCAATGAAAAAAGTGAAATAATACTGAAATAATACACTTTTAATTGCCGGATTACAACATAGCAAGTTAATTACATTGATTTGGAAAGTCTTTGGCAAAGGCACAAACTAAGACTTATCTTTGTTTCATACTTTTTTTACCTGCAGCAACTCCTCACCAATGATCCCCAAAGTAATATCAGAAAATTGAAACAATTGTGAAAAAAATGATATATAATAATATATAATATAGTAAAGTCAATGAACTATATGAAACCAAATTCTTAGGTCACCTTCAGGTAATCTGCATTAAAATCATCTTCTAGTCATATCAACTCTAGTTGAGAGGCTAATTATGCTTGCCTTGAATGGACCTCCATTGCTAAATATTCCATTTATTGCAAGTACAATACAAGTTGGGATAGTCCTCTCCATGAACTTTTGACCAGCTGACTCCATTTGATTCCTTTTGTCTTCATAACTTGTTTCCATCAGACTGACTATTAAAATAACCTTAAAATGCTCTATAAAGTTATGCTTGTTTTCTATAAAGCTTTGCTTGTTTTCATTTTTATTTCCCATCCATTTTTTTCTTTTTTTAAAAGATTATTAGATTGTGAAATGAAGCAAAAATTCTTTTGTTTCTTCTTTTAAGTTGCACAAAAATTGGAGGCGAGATTTTGAAAAGAATTAAAAATATAAAGTCAATATGACCTGTTACAATGACTTAGGATGCATTTCAAATTCACTTTGTTATACCTCCTGTGCCCAAAACAAAGTCAATTGTAGATTATTATGCAGTAAATCCAAACAGTAGGGATCAGTCTGCAAAAGTTGTTAAAATACGGTCAAAAAAGAGAGTGCTACATAAACCAAATGCTTAGTTCTGCTTAAAAACACTGTATCTGATCTAAACTTATATCAAAGACATTTCTATCAGATGTGTGCAGCAAAGCCATGTAACATTTCCAGTTCCAAGACAAAATTATTTCAGAGGATGCAGGATCTGTTACATACTATTAGTCTTCAATTCTTTAAAACACGTACATATATTCACTAGATGACTGCCCTCTATATGCCACTGCATTATCCCAGGAAATGTCACACTTGTTCCAAGTAATACAGTTTGTATGCATTATCTGATATTCCAAAGTATCTTTTTGATTCTGAATATGAGATGCTGGAGAGACCAATTAACATGTCTGGTGGAATTGTCATTTAAGTAAGGCCAGGGTTCTAGTATGAAATGAATTAATAAAAATGCAAAGACCTCTTCCCTACAGAAGTGAAAGAGCCCCAAGTCATGTTAAAGGCTAACACATTATTGCTTTTATGGAATGCAATCACATTTTTAATCAAATACTTGAAGTATTATCCTGACAGGAAAGCACATATACTTAGCTGTGAAGGAACTAAAGAGAGAAGCTGTATGGCAATAACATGTTTGAAGTGTGGATGGTAAATTATCTGTAGAAAGTAGCCATTTACCAAGTTGTTCAGGGTAGCAGAGCCAGTTTCTGGACTGAACAGCTGGTTATTGACAGCAGCAGCAGCAGCAGCAGCAGCAGCAGCAGCAGCAGCAGTACCCTCAAACTATTATTAGATATAACTTAAAATCAAAATGAAAAAATGAAAAACAGACCGGGTGCAAATAAGAATAATGTGGTCTTCCAGGGTTTCCAGAAGAGAGGATGCTACCTGAACTTTAGGAAGGAGACCACTTACAGGACTGGACTCTCATTAAAATCTTTTCCAAGCAGTATGTACCAGACAGATTGGACATAGCACTTCTAACCGGAAGTAGTTGTCCTATACATACCTAGTTGCCAAGATATATTGGCCTATCTCAATCTAAGCCAGCCAATTTGAATTGCTTGTGGAAACCTATTGCTAGCCAATGCAAAGCCCATAGACCAGATGCTATATAACTATGGCAATTATGATTCACATACATGCTAATTATATACGATGCCATATAATTTAATAATTCTGTTTCTGATAATGATCTATTGTTTACACATCACAGTAATCTAGAGAGATTCACAAGCTTCAACAGTATGGGGCATAAATCTATTGAGACAGTGACACTGGGGAGTCTCAGGCTCCAATGCCAATTGGAGGGATAACATTACACTGAACATTAGGTTATCTGTAACTCTTGCCCTGAATAACCATTGATTTTCTTTACTGATTTGAGCAAGTGTTACATTTGGGTAACAAGACAAATGGTTTTAGCCTTGTAATGCAAAGTAATGCGGCAATGTAATGGCCTGTTGGATACAAACCCTAAAATATTTCCATCCTGAGGACAACCCATCTTTATTTTAAAAATGACAAACTATGATAATATTAATGAGCAAGTCATTGACAAACTGACTCAGAAAATAAATGCACTTACTTTCATGCATTGGGCAAGGAATCAAAACATAGTAATGTTAAATATGAGTGAAATCATAAATCAGATATATCCCATTGAATAGTTCACCTTCTTAATTTATTTCATAAAATATAATGAATTAGTTGTCCAGATTCAGTAGAACACATACTGGCTTAAATTACTGCCCTTGCAGTAATGAGATGTTTGCAATGTTCAATAGAACCACGCAGAGTTCTGCATTCCCTCTCGTGCTCTCTTGTTTTAAACTTCATTTTCAATTTCCCAATTAGAAAGAATATTCTGCCTCACTAAAGCCTTTATTCCCAATTAAGATATTGATTTAATCTGAGTATGTTCTATAACCAGATTAGCTGTGAGAGAAAGTATAAATTGTTTCCCACCACCCCACATACCCATTCAATCATGTCCAAATCCCTCCAAGTCTATGGACCAGCACTCCTTGCATTTCTCAATCTTGTATGTTCCGGTTAGGGTTGGTTTAGATGGTATCTAACCACTGTGGTTTTTTTGGCAACTTGGTTGGCTTTTACCACTGAGCATTCCAAACATAATTGCCTATTCCAGTGAGCTTGAGTGCATCACACAGCCAAAATAAGTAAGGTAGAATTTTGTAGTTTTACTTTCCAGCAATCTGTCTGGTTTTATATGTTCCAATTCTTGCTTGTTTATCACCTTTGCTGTCCAAGAAACATATAGGAGTATTCTCCAACACCACAGCTCAAATTGATTTTCCTCCTGTTTAGTTTTTCATGGTCCAACTTTCACAACAATAGGCAGCTATGGGAAACATGATAGTGTAGATTAAACTGCATATAGTTGCCAAGATGATGTGCTTGCTTTTCCATACTCAATACATGCTCACATGGCTATGCAAACCAATGTGATTCAATGCTTTATTTCTGGACTGCATTTACTGCATTGGTGGGTTTCTGCCAGATCAGCCCGGATTGGGTGAACCGATAGTGGCAATGGTAGGAGGCTCCGCCCACCTGCCTGGATGCTTCCGCACATGCACAGAAGTGTTGTGCGCACGCACACACGAGCAAACAGGCAGTAAAAAATCTGGAAACCCACCACTGATTCACTGTTTTGATCAGTCTGAGATTCTAGACAAATGAAGTCTTGAGCTCATTTGATCTTTTCATTGTCAATTTTTTCTTGTCATTTCATTCATCACAGTGGTCATGAGCTTGTTGTTGTTGTTTTATATGTTCAGGAAAACACCAAATTTCTGGGTTTTTTTAAATCCTTTTGATCAGATGTTTTAGGCCTCATTTGGTTTCTGGAAGGAGATTTATGTTGTCAGCAAAGATTGTCCATGTACCTTCTTTCAATCCAAATTTTGATTCTCAAAGTTCCAGCTTGCTCATGATCTCTCCAGCATGCAGGTTGAATAAGAAAGATGAAAGAATGCAACATTATCACACTTGTTTTTGAATCAATCAGCACCTCCATGTGGGGTTCACACAGTGACTTCCTGATTTGGACTGCACCAATTTGACTAGATGTATTGACACCACCAGGTCTTCCAGGGCTCCCCATTGTGTGATCTACATAATTTAAAATTTTCTTGTACGTAATAAAAAAGATGGGATTTTTTTTTCATGATTCAAGTAGATTATAAGGTCTTAAGAAAAATCTTTTTCACATGAGGAATGAGGGCAATTGTTCTGTATCTGGAGCAATCCTTGGAGTGGTCCCTTTTTGACAATAGAATGAACACTAGTAATTGTTCCAATCCTGTGGCCATTTGTTTATTTCTGGCACAAGGCTGTGAAGGTTATGGAGGCGTAGATCTCAGCAACGAGGCCTTGTTTGGCAGTTGGTTCATTGTCCCTACAACTCCTTCCTGAAGGATGGATGGTTCTATATCTGCTTTTATTTCATCCTCATCCTAAGGGTCTCTTTGTTGCTAGCATAAAGATCTTAGGTATATTCTTTCCATCCATTCTTGACACCCAGTTGGTCTTTGTCTTGTTTGTTTTTGATGAGTTTGTGAACAGTAAATGGTGTTTGCATTTTTGACTTGTGAACTGAATTCCTGATGTGGCCCTTCCTGCAATCCTAGCTTCTTGTAATGGTGGTTCCTTTCCTTGCTGCACTTTATAAATTTGTATTTGATTTCCTTGTTTCCTCCTGTTTACCCATTGTCTGCTGCTTTGCTTTACTCAGCTATGGTTTCATCTGAGAACCATTTGTGTTTTTTCTCTGGCTTCTTCTATATGTGTGCCACTGCTGTTGCAATGATGGTTGATTGAATTTCTTGCCACAGTACATTGAGCTTCTTTTTAGCAATGTCCAGACGTTCAAAACTATTTTTCATCACAATTGCATATGTGGAAGGCATTTTGATGTTTTCAAACTTTCTGTTGGATCTGCCATTTTGATATTGCATAATTTGTCTCTGATCTAAACTGCAGTTGGCACTCAAATAAGTCTTGACACTGAAATTAATCCGGACAATTGATGGTTACATAAGACATAGTTGATCTGATTATGACATGTTATTTGGTGATGTCCAAATTTATAAATGACAATTGTGCTGTTTGAATTGGGCATTCATAATAGAAAAATGATTCTCATGACAAATTGAACCAAATGATCACCTGCATCATTCCTCTGTCCAAATCCAAAGCTGCCAGTGATGCCTGTTGCTGCTTGACTGCCAACCTTTGCACTGAAACCACCCTGTATGTAAATACTGTAATATCATTTTTGGACACTTGCACTGGATGGTTATTTTTTATGCTGGCATAGGAATCCTCTATTTCAAGCTCCATTGCATCAGTCATTGGGGCATAGATTTTGACAACTATGATTCTGAGGGGCTTGGAATCGATTTGAATGGTCATGTGCAATCATAAACCATCAAAAAGCTTTCCAATGCTTGGGCAAATTTCTTGCTTCTGATAAATCCATTTCTTTTCCTGGTGTCATGTCCTGAGTAAAAACAGATAACACCCTCCTTCATTGCTCAGACATTCCATATTCCATATAAAAGCCAACATCAATGTGTTTTCAATTACCCCAAGTAGGTCATTAGTGTCTTGACACTCTCTGTGTGTGAGAGAGAGGTCGGGAAAGGGGAAGGGTGGAGAGAGTTTGCTTCTGTCCTAATTGTCACATTCCAGAATTCACCAAGGACATCAGACAGAGCAACAGTTTGTTGATTGATATACTTTATCTTTATCCAAGAGACTGTGATAACCGGCACTGAGTGACAAACAGTAAATAGGCAAAGTTAGTTCCAACATGGTTAATCCCTCCCTATACATAGTGTCTGCTCCACCCACCTGGATCCACCCATGGGCCCCACCCCTGAACAGCGCCACTCCTCATGTCCTCCAGTGATGACGCTTCCGCAAAGTTTGTTCATGCAAAGCCCCAGCTATTCATGCGTTCCTGTCAAGTCCCACAGTCTGGGACCAGGAAGGGGAGTGCTCTTGTATACTATCCCCAGTCCGTGTCTCTCTGCGGGCCAGCTGGCATTCCTCGGAGTGGTGTGCTAGCAGAAATGCACCTGCTGGCCGGAGGCTCCAGGGCAGCATGCTGTTGATGATGCGCCGGCCAACTCAGGGCTCCCAAAGTGGTATGGTAGCAAAGCTGCACTGGTCAGCTCCCAAGACGGCATGGTAGTGGAGAGCTGAGGTGAGGAGCAGGAAAGGTGGAGACTCAGTCTGAGGTGACGGGCAGGTGGCAATGGTCCCTGCCACAATTAGCAGACCTGGTGACCCAAGGACTGACACTAATGGCTACAGGAGTCATGTCAGATGATATAGGAACATGCTTCCAGAAGGGGCTGAAAAAAACGCTCCTTTTTTCAGTTGTTATTTTTTGGGGGGGCGCAGATTTAAAGGGATAGTTTTACTTTAAAGATGAACTGTGATTAACTACTACCTAATTTTAATTGTGGGAGCTCAACATAGCATTACATGAATCCAGCTGCCAAACATTTAATATGTTTTGGGAGATGAATTGTATCTTTCCACTTCTCAGAAGTCATACACTCAACTTCTCCATTTTTTAATCAGGTTCAAAAACAAAAGTGAGATGCTCCAAATCAGTCTTTTTGCTGACAATACTGTTATCATATTTCAGGATATTCTGGGAATTGAATATGGGATGGGAAAAGCCTGTATGTTATGAGTTTCCTATATCTGATAACTAAATCTATCTTCCCAAGCCTGTACCTTCTAGCCTGGTTGGGTAAATTATCTTGTAGAAACTGTAGCAGCTATAGATCATGGCAAGACCTACAGAGTCAGGATCCCTTCAAACCCTGACTGACAAAGATTTTCAAACTTATCTTTCATTTAGCAACAGCACTTATATTTATATACCGCTTCACAGCCCTCTCTAAGCAATTGACAGAGTCAACACATTGCCCCCAACAATCTGGGTCCTCATTTTAATGACCTCAGAAGACTGGAAGGCTGAGTCAACCTTGAGTCAATGAGAATTGAAGTATAATAGCCTGCAATACTGCATTCTAACCACTGCACCATCATGGCTCATTTATGGATGGATTCTACCATGTAAGTTCACCTTTATCAACATCCATTGAACAGATATTGAAAACTAACAGCAGGAAGTTCATCTTCTTTCTATTGCCATGCCATGCTAAACAAACCATTGACAGTTTCTTCTCACATGATTCTTCTAATCATGTATTAGACACAGGCAGAACAAAAATGCATCTAAAACAATAAAAACAACAAAAATGGACCACAACTGACATTTGATGGTGTCAAGCGATCAGAAATAGAATGTAAGTACCAAAGAAAAGGATCTTTATAAAAAGTTATCAGAAAAAGGGGAGCTGAACAGTATAGTAATTAATTCTCTTCTCTGTGCCATTAATACCACATGAAGAACCCTCAAGGACACCAAGAATAATAGAAAAAGCAATTAATTTGAGCTTTATTCCCATTACATTCCCATAATTACATTCTGAAGATGAAATGTATTTATACAAGGGTCAAACCATTTTATCTGAGTTACAGTGGTCTCCTGGTTCTTTACCACTGAAACTATTTGTTTCATCTTGAGATGGAGGGGGCGGGTAGAAGGCAGAACTAACCATTTAAAAATGCTAACAAGACATATGCACTTTTTTAAAAAAAAGAGGAGGGGGAAAGAAATCACCTGCATGTGAACAAAGGGCCTTCAGGTGTTGCACATTTCAAAGAGCTCACAAGCAAAGGTATCATTTCTGAAGTCCTGAATTTCATTAGCATCCATTACATTCATAACATAAGAAAAAGAAAGCTAAAATACATCCAAATGAGAAAGAGAGAGAAAGTGTGAAATGGTATTAATTCAAAAGATCATACTTTTCTTGTTCCTAGCACCAGGCTATACTTCAAAATGCAAAAGGTGGGGAGACACTATTAAACTTTTTTTAAAAACTAAATTTCAGCTGGAGGAATAGGACTTGCAAATAGAAGTCTTGATATAAATGAAAAAGAGTTACTGAAGGAACATTACCACTTCACCATGATGAGCAGAAATGAATAAGTTTGGGTGAATTCATCTTATCTGTCATTAAGTCTTAGTAAAAGCTGAAAGAGTTTTATCCTTGCAGTGGTGTTAGAGATAGAAAATAGTCCAGAACAGCAGGGACCACCAACCCATTGCAAATAACACTGAAGACCTATCTGATGCCAGATTTGAAAAGGACTTGCATCTTTTCAAGGCTACCCATATAGGAGATGTAATAACAATCATTCAAAAAATACACAATAACCCAAATTCAACTCATTATTTCCTTAGAATACATCTCTCTCTGTCTGTCTGTCTGTCTGTCTGTCTGTCTGTCTGTCTGTCTATCATCTATCATCTATCATCTATCATCTATTATGTCTGTCTGTCTGTCTACCTACCTACCTATCTATCATCTAACTTTCTACAGCTCATATCTTATTGGTTAAACAAGATTCCATTTGTATGATGCTGTGAATATTTATCTAAAGTGCTGCTAAACCAGAAGATAACCTTGATTTTAAAAAACTCCTTCTCAATATATAATCCCTATGTATTTTTGCTGGGTTTCCCACTTTCCTCCACAATGAATGTTCTGCTTTGCTGAATTATTATAGTTTCTCCCAAAGATCAAATTCATTAGAAAGTCATTATCACAACAGGAAATCTTAGGATATTCTAGGGAAATACAATATCAATAAAATAAGTCCCTCCTACTATATTGGTGTACACAGTGAGAAGTTGTAAGCTGATTCTGGTATTTGATCTTTCAAGTATACTGATAGCAAGATAATTTGAGATTTTGAGATTTTGAATCGTGATCTTACTTATTCCATATCAAACTTCCATCAAAAATATAAAGTAGGAAATACATTTAGAAATTATTTTAGATAAGGTACATTTAGGGTACACTTATTTATGAAACCATATTTGTATGAATCACATCAGTGGCATTCAATTATCAAAAAAGTGGACCCTGCACTTGCAGGAATATGCTAGGAAGAAGAGGTTGGTATAAATCACATTGCTAAAATGCCTATTTTGAATAGATTAAATCATTTATACATATAATTCATCTTTCATGATATGTGTGTGGATTTTTCAAAATTAACTGCAGAAAAAAAAACAGTGAAGAAATAGGAGTTGTCTAAAGAAAGTCTCATCCTTCTGTAAACAGGTAAACAAAACTACATAATTGTATGTCTTTTTTTAATTTTAGGAATTAATTTTTAATTTCCTTGTTTTCTTTGATACTGATTGCATTCTAACAAGTTCAACATAGAACAACATGTTCTCAAGATGTCATCACAACTCAATCAAAATATACTGTCTGATGCCAAATTTGCTTTAAAAATATTTTAGTGCAAATATAATTTTATCTGCATATTCAATATCAAAGAAAAAATATATGTTATTGATCAAAAGTCGTATGCCTGGCAGCCTTGAAATTTTGCATTAATCCTACTAGATTATCATTCCATCTTTAAAGATTAAATTAATGTTTCAGACTGAAAGACAACAGCTGTTTGCAGTGCCCCACAGTGTAAAAATGATTAGTTTAAGACATGAGTGAATGACAAACTGATTGAATACAAGAAAGAAAGAAAGAACAGATTGTTTTTAGTAAATTAATCCATAAGCAGCAATTAGCAAAAGTTGAGTTTCTGGCAGTGAATGTCATGGTGCTGATATGATGTAACTGTTGACACAAACAAGAGCTACAACATTAAGAAGAAGAGCAGGTGCTATTTTGAGGAAACAGATATATTGGGTATTGAATAATTGCACACATGATCCCAGAGAAGCCTCCAACAATCATTTTTAAATTTTAAGGATTGCATGAGAATCAGTTTTAATCCTATTATTGCAGACTTCTCAAAGCTTCATGATACAAGGACAACCTGTTTGGTCATATGCGCACATGTAGCCTTGAACACTTTGTGCTTAGACTGACCTTGTTAAAAGTTTGGCTATTGATTTCTGAACCACTTACAATTTTTGAACAATTTTTCCATAGCCAGACCCTTATTTAGTTTTTAATTTTATTTTTAATGCTACAATTTGTACTATGCAGGGTGTCAAAAGCCAAACTGGCAATTTAAGGAAAACAATATTTTAGGTAATCACTGTATTAGAGTGTCAGGGAAGAACAGCGCAAATGAATAGATATGTCATGTGCTAGAACTATGAATGGTGATATAAGCATATGCAACTGAAAGGCAGAAGAGATTGTATTATTCACCTTTCTTCTACTATGGACATCAATCTTTGATGGTCAAAGTTTGGCAAATATCAAATAACAAATAAAAAAAACAAATATTAAAGATATAGTAATCTGTAGGAAAATATTGATCCCTCTTATAAATAACTCTGAGAAATTACTCTCTCTTTTTCTATAAACAACCTTATCATAAAAATGCTAAACCACCCCGAGATGGAAATAAACAAAACCATAAATAAGCTTTAACACAGTATCTAAATTATATACACATATTCAAAGAAATATTTATACCCAGCACAAAATTAAAGATGATAAAAGATGGCCCTTGCATTTTAATTTCTAATGAAATAATCCCATTAACAATTACAAAGGCAGCAGGATTAAAATTTATTGTAATTTAACAAATTCAAAAGGAAATCTTGTACAACAGACGCACACCCAAAATGCTATTTGAAACACATGAAAAGTTCTCCCCACATCTAATAATGCCAACATTACAATTCATCTGCATCAGCATACAAGGTTACTATAACAATCAAAACTTTCATCTGAAGCTTGACACCCTTTCATGAAACTAGATTGTTCAGGATAAATTATTGCTGGTAATATAGTCTCAATGTTCTAGCTCCAGGATGGCGAAGCTATGGCACGCATGCCACAGGTGGCACATGGAACCATTTATTGGGGCACTCAAGGCATTGCCCTGTCAGTTGGCCAGCGTGCATGCGGGCACTGGCAAGCTGAGTTCAGCCTTTTTAAAGCCATTTTTCGCCTTCCCCATGCTCCAGAGGCTTTATAGGAGCCAGGGGAGGGCGAAAACAGTTTCCCCCAGCCACCCCAGAGGCCCTCCGGAGGCTTCAGGAACTTCCCTGAAGCCTCCGGAGTGCAAAAAACCTACAGGCAAACCGGAAGTTCAGGAATGGACTTCTGGTTTGCTCGTAGGTCCGGTTTAAGCCCACTGGAACCAATAGTAACTCTTTTCTGAGATAGGCAGCCATATAATTTTAATAAATAAATAAGTAAGTAAGTAGGTAGTATGAAGCTGGCAGGATTTCAGTTTCATAAGATTCTGACATATCTCCAGAAGTACCTCTATTGTTCTATAGTTATTCCATCAGCACTAGGGGCCATTATATCAATAATTCATCAATTTCCTTTTCAGGGTGCAGCCAACTGAAATTGCGCACCTGAAATTTCTGGAAGATTTATTACGTCTTAAAAAGCATTTGCAATCTCACTTTTTATTAGTGAAGTACCTATGTTTTTGAATTTAATATAATTTAACTTATTGTTGTGAGCCACCCAGAGTAATTGAGAGTTGGAAAACAAATAAGTTTAATAAATTACACAAACAAAAAAACAGAGACTGATACACACACACACACACACATGTATTATATAAAAAACAAAAAAATATCAAACGAGTGGGTGGTATGTGTTCATCTTCAATCTCAGTGAAATGTATTGCAATAAGTACAATAGGTATGTTATATGACAAGCACCCCAACTATAGGCTGTGGATCAGTATGGGACTGTGCAAAGGGTGGGCGAGCATGCAAAGCTTCAATTGCCCATCCATGGGATTAGGTTGCATGCACAAAACCATGCCCCCTCCCCAGGGGTGGGTTCCAGCAGTTACCACTGCTGGTTCACTCATGGGCATTTTGCTGCATATGGCGGTGTCAGGAGAACCAGTGTTCGGGGGCGTGGCAGGCCTGGGTCGCTGCTGGTTCCACGACTGGTTTGGCCAAACTGGTCCGAACTGGTAGGAACCCACCACTGCCCCTCCCCCTGCTGCTTTGTCTCCCTCTGCTGCCAGTCTGTGAAGTCGGAAAAGTTTGAGACTGCTGCCTTAATGGATCAATAAAAATGGGATCAATAAAAGCAAAAGCTTATATGTTGAGATGAAGTAGTCTCTATATATGATTCAATTTAATTTCTGAATTGATAGGATAGGATAGGATAGGATAGGATAGGATAGGATAGGATAGGATAGGATAGGATAGGATAGGATAGGATAGGAATGTATGACACAGAGAAACATCACAGTCCAGTTTGAATGTATAGATATATATAGCGGGAGGGGGGGAAGAATCCTCCAAATTTACAAGGCAGGGACATAAGGGACAAAGCTGTTACAGAATCTAGTACTCCTGCTATAAATGCTTTAAAACCTCCTCACAGAGGGGAGCAACAGAAAGCACGAAGAGTGTGAAATGAGTGAGTGGAGTCTCTAACAATAGTTCAAACTCTAAACACCCAGCACTTATAAGCAGTATCCTGAATAACAGTAAGTGAGCTTCCTATAATCTTCTCAAATGCCTTTATCACTCTCTTTAATGAACGGACCTTCTATCTGAGGCACTGCTACCACCAAACTAAACAGTGATGCAGTTTGCTAAAATGCTCTCAATCCTGCCTCTGTAAAAAGGGGCCCGGAGAAAATGAGAAAGATGTGCTCTCCTCATTCGATGCAAGAAAAAGCAAAAGAAGTAAATATCTCCAGCAGCTGTTATTTGATCCTTTTAGAATCCAAAAAGATTAGCAAAAGAGGTGCCTAAATTATCTTGATTTTTTCCTTTGTTTGAACCATATTATTCATTTTGTCCAATAATTTCAATATTTAACTGCCAAAAACATAGTGGCGTTTGAGAATCTAGAATCTCTTCTCCAACTACAAAGTCAAAAAGTGTTTTCACAGAAATCGCTATTATTCTGACAGATGTTGAATTTCCACCTAGATAAATATGTGCAATCCATGTCTTGCTAAAAGCATTTTCTCACTTGAAAGTACATGCATTTCTTATTTTAAAAAAAACCCCTCTGTATCTGAGTGTCTGTGTTTCTTTTAATGTTCCATGGGGAGAAAAAATTCATAATGTCCAATTATTTCAATGTTTGACTGACAAAAAATTAGTTACTTCTGAGAATCTAAAATCTCTTCTCCAATTATAAAGTTAGAAGATGCTTTCACTGAAATTGCCATTCTTTTGGCAGATGTTCAGTTTTTACTTATATACACCAAATCTGTGCAATCCATTTCTTGCTAAAAGCTTTTTCTCATGCATTTCTTATTTAAAATAAGCAAAAACAAAACCTTTGTGTGGGCTATGTATGTGTGTATGTAATCCACCTTCTTTTAGCTCTTAAATCCCAGGTTTAAATTGCAACAAACCAAAAACATTAAAAATGGAAACTTCTTAAACATTAGCTGCATTTCAATCTGTACACTGTTCAATCTTTGAATATGCAATACTAATAATAGCAGCTGTTGTTACCATTGTTCACAATTTTTATTATAGGATTGTTTGTGATGAGCCTTACAGTGAGCATTTCCTTTCTGTTTTATTTTCTACACTTTCTTTCAGGCTATTGATAAAGGATTCCTACCTCCAACCCCAACCCTACTCCAAAACAGCAGAAAATATTAGTGCCATTTCCATTGGTGGAATACATTTTTATAAGATAGCCAAAAGATGTTTCTGGAGGTTCTGTTTTTAATATTATTTTCTCTCATAGATTATAAAATCATGGCTTTGTCATGTTTCAATTAAATCTTATGAGATGACTTCATGTATGAGCTCCTCCAATGGTATTTTTCAGAAAACATAGCTCTTTAGAGAAGATGTTGAGGGAGCTTTTCTAAAGAGAATAAAAAAAAATCAGGCTTTTACAGTAGTTTAGGCAAAAGAGTAAGGTGGGGAGAGAGAAGCAGTAACATTTAACTGCCTGACTATGTTTATCTCAGGAGTGAGCTCAGCTTCAAAAAGACTTGTCTTTACCTTAAATATAGTTTTATTTATTGCCCACCTCTGGTGGACTTTAACTTGTATTCTTTGACTTGTAACTAGAAGTCTAAGTTAAATAATTTACTTTTACTTGTGTAATTCCCCTTCCTTCCTTCCTTCCTTCCTTCCTTCCTTCCTTCCTTCCTTCCTTCCTTTTTTTTCTTTCTTTCATTTATGAGAAGGAATTGTGCTGCTCAGAGTTGATTGACTCTGTAATTGTTGCACCATTTTTTTGTTTTCTCTTTGTTTTTTAATCACTTAACATAATACATTCTCTGGGCCTTTTCTGGAACTTTCTCTCCCATAAACACATGTAAATCCTCTTAAATATGTTTTTTAAACTAAGGAAGAAAGCTACTTTAATTTTTCAGCTTCTAATAAATGTAGGTGAGACTGTATTAAATAATACCTACAGTCATTTGGGCTATGAAATTAAATGGGAGAGTTGCATGATATATTTGAGAGGAACCAGCACTTTTTTTGTTTTGAGGTCAGGGATTGTCTTTGCTTTTTAAAAGTATATTAAACCTCTTTCCTTTCATTCATGCTAACAGTTTTCATTTCAATATAGTTCAGTTATAGAGATAAGAGAGATTCTTGAACTGTAAAAAAAAAAAAGGAATTGGAAGTAAGGTTGCTATATCCAGAACCAGAAATCACTACATGGCTGTTAGGAGATTTTGTTTGTTTTCTTTTGATCTAGATATGTAAAGGCTAGTTGGAGGTCACATATGGTCTCCATATCCCAAACTGCTCACTCCTGATTTATAGCAAAGCAATTAAGAAGGCTAACTTTACATTATTCTTCTGAATCCTAGCTTAGTCAAGTGAGTCTGCCTCTCGCTGGAAACTATGGCATATAATAGAGTATAAAAAGCATTACAAAAAAGAGTAAAAGCAGTATACATTTCTAAAATATGCTTGTGCACATACAGAGGCAAGCATCACCTGGGTACAAACCTTAATTAAGGAACCATTTTTGCACCATAAATAGTGCTACTTACACACATATATCAGCAGTGTAGCCTCTCCAATATGATTCAGGCAATGTGCCTTATCTTTCAACACCATTTGTCAATATAAAGGCAAAATAACATGGCCGAATTCCATCACCTGTATTATGGGTAACCTCTTTGCTGAACATTCTAACAAGCATTGTAAAGTCATCTCCTAAAATCCCAGACAGTGATACATGGATATATTTCCATAGATTTTCATCTGCACAGCCTCCTATTCAACTGCTGAAAAGTCACAGAAAACTGCTCTGTTTGATTTGACAATTCACGTAGAGAAACAAATTTATTTATATGCAAAGCCCATATGATTTTGAACTTCATTTTACCAGGTGTTTTTCTTTATAAAATGAATGAGTTAAGATTGTGTGACAACTGCTGTCACTCCTAAACTCAAAGTATGTATTAATTGTTTTTGTTTAATACAGTCGACCCAGTTAGCTATTCTCTAAAGTCACCTGTATGCATTGGCAGGGCATAGGCTCTAGTGCCCATTCAGACAATGGAGAGTGCTCGTTTCTCCTAGTTTCCCTTGGTATTTTCAACGTTTGGTTTTGTTTTGTTTCCTTTCCAGAGTAGGAGAAGAAATCAACAATGGTCCAACATTTCTACTATGAAGGGAATTTGACTGAACTGAAGAAGCTTACCTGACAACTCTTTGAATTAGGACCAGTCAGGAAACAAACTCCTTAAGTCTGACTGAAATCCTTCCTTCCTTTATAATGGTCTATCTTAAAACCAGTTATACATATAGCCAGGATACAGGCTCTATCACATGCCCCAAGCCACCAATCTCAGGTACAAAGCTAAATTTTTGAGGTCTTACAGGCATAGACCAATTTCACCTTAGGAGAAATGATATTCCAAAGGGTGGATACGACAAAAGAAAAGGGTCTCCTTCTGGGCTCTTCCAGCTGATGCTTTTTAGCTGATGACACACAGAGTATGCCCCTCCTGTCAGATTGGGTAGAGTGGATAGAGACAATTGGAGGGAAATGGTTCCAAATCATGATAACCAGCATTTTGAATTGCACCCAGAAGTCAATACATCTTGCACAACAGTGATGTCATATGTGCTCAATAGCTGGCATCTACCTCATAACTATCCATACCACCACATTCTGCAATACAGGGCGGGGCATAACCTTTTCCTAGGGGATCACAGCAACACTTGTAATAACAACACAAATAATTCATACACCATTCGAAAGCCCATCAAAAACTGAGTTTATTGACACGATTTAATAGTCAGTATGACCACCATTAGCCCTTCGAACAGCATTCAAACGAGGTGGATAAGAACACAACAAATCTTCAAACAGTTCCGTTCGATTTTCCAGATTTTTCAACACAGTTTCCAAATTCATTCTCAAAGTTTCAACTGAATATCGATTTTGACCTTGCTCCTGAATCATCAGAGCTTCCACTTCATCCTTAATTATGGCCCCAATGTTCTCTGCCGGATTGAGATCTGGCGAATTTCCCGGCCAGACGTCATTGCCCCAAAATTCGACATTGTTTTCCTTTAACAATTGCTGAGTCGCATTTGCACGCATGCAAGGAGCTTTGTCATGAAGAAAGACAGCCTCACCAACCACCAAGACATTGTCTGGATCACTGAGAAATGGAATGACATTCTCCAATAAAATTTTCTCACGGAAATAACTGCCATCCCAGGATTCCCCTTTATCCTTCAAAACCCAATGCAGTTTCTTGGCTGTGAAAATGACGAAAATCCCAATGCAAGTCGGATTGCGAACGATTTGTCGATATCGTTCATGTTTGGCGATGTCGTCGACGTCTTTAGCCCAAATTCGATCGTTCTGGAAATTCGGTTTTCGAATGGCATAAACGAAGAATTCGTCAGATGGCGCCAAATGAAGAAAATCTCCCTCGGTCCATTCAGACAACCAATCGCACAACCAAAGCCGATCTTGAACGTGTGTTTGAGTTTTCAATGGCTTGCAAATGACGTGGAATGGCTTCAAACCTTCTCGTTCTCGATATCGGCCGATTGTCCTTTGATCAACTCGTTTTCCACGAATTTGAAGGATTTCTTGGGCCACTTTTCGGTTTCCTTTTCGTTGTTTGCGACTGCCAGTTGCAATGATGGCTTTGCTTTCTTGGGACAGTTGCAGAGGACGCCCTTCTCCAAATTTTGTGAAACATTCTTGGGCTGTTTTGTTCCAATTATCAGTAACCCAATCCGGATGACGTTTCAATTTGTTTGCAATCCATTTTCGATTGATAAACGTCGCTCCAGCATCGCGAGCCTCTCGAAAGGCAATGCATTTTATTCTGTCAATGATCCTTTGTTCTTCCGAATCGAATTTTCCAGCCGTTCTTAAAGCAAATTTAACATTTAATAGCTCATTCAATTCAGTTTTTTATGGGCTTTAAAATGAGGTGTCGCGGAAGTTGTAAACTGCTGTTGATCTTGCTGTGACCCCCTAGGAAAAGGTTATGCCCCGCCCTGTAGTTGAAGCTTCTGAATACTATTCAAGGACAGCTCCAAGTAAAGCATATTGTAATAATCCACTCTGGAGGTCACAATGAAATGAGCGATTGTGAGAATGGCTCGATAGCAGAGGAAAAGTTGAAACTGACATACAACCTGAACTTCTGCAAAAACTCTCCTATCCATGATTGCCACTTGCTTTTCAATCAGAAACCATTAATCTAGGACAGTGGGTCTCAACCTTCCTAATGCCGCAACCCTTTAATACAGTTCCTCATGTTGTGGTGACCCCCAACCATACAATTATTTTATATTTTCCATATTTTTTTGAAAATATGTGTTTTCCAATGGTCTTAGGCGACCCTTGTGAAAGGGTCGTTTGACCCCCAAAGGGGCCCAAACCCACAGGTTGAGAACTAGGAGGATCTCCAACTACAAGTCTGTCCATGGCAATGCTTTCTTACCCAAAATAAAGTAAAATAAAAAATAGAACATCCCACAATTAAGAAGTCCAAAAACTTAGTAACTTGCTTGGATTGATAGGTTAGGTCATATCCAGGCAAAACCTCCACAACATCTGTGAGGTGGGGATGGATAGGATGAAGATATAAAGCTGAGTATCCTTACACATGAATAATAGATCCTCCTATATCTCACCTAGCAGCTTCAAAGCAAGAACTAGTGGGAACTTAAAATAGTCAAAGTAGTAGAAAGTGAAAAAAGCTAAAATGCCCTGGGAATTCAAGAATTCAAACAGACAAGCATTTGCCATACAACATTTCAGACGTAACAATTATTGACAAGAAAAACAAAAAAAACTATTGATAAAGACAAAAATGTCTGGATGATAAACATTGTAGTACCTGTGACAGCAGAATACAAAAGAAAGAACAGGAGAAAATCACAAAATATAAAAACCTGGGAATAAAAATAGAACAGCTGTTGCAAATGAAAAGAAAGGTAGAATCAATCTAAGAGGTGCCTTGGGTGCAATTGCAAAACATCTGGAATGCCACTTGAAAACCATTGGCACTGAAAAACCCACCATCAGTCAATTGCAAAAGGCAGCTTTACTTGGATCTACTTACATCCTGCAACAATATCTTTAATATTATTTAAACAACATCTGCCTAAATAAGCAGTAAATAAGTTTACTAGATTTGAAACTATGTAATATATTGAAGAAACTGGAATATATTTGAATGCCGTGTGTTGCCAGGAGAAAAGGACAATCAATTAAAGTAGCACTTTATGATCCACTTACAGAATGTTCTGTGCCTATTCTGTCAATGTGCAGAAGTTTACTCAAGAGATATTCCCGTCATCGCAATTCTCAGCCATCATGACTGACATTCCTAAATACCAATGCATAGAATTCCAACATATGATTTGATCTAAAGAACAAGTCCATGCACAGCCATTGTAAATATGTAAGCATTGGTATGTATGGAAATAGAATTGAAAACTTCAGAAGAAGAATCAATGAAGAAAAGATGCAAATTCCCTGAATAAATAACTCGCTATGAATTGCTGGCTTGCTTTATGAGTGTTATGTATGTTGAGCTCTTTCAAGCTGACAACAAGATTTCCTTAGACAGAAATGCCTTTGGAATATCATCAAAGGTTTCCAAGGCATGTTGAACTGTTATCTATTGCCATGTCACTATAAATACTGGATCACATTTGGTGGTGGTTTCTTAATCACCATTGAATTACTAGAAAGATAAATGTAGCTTTTGCTGGAATGCTACTGTGACAGATTGTGGTCAGAATCCTTTATCATCATTGTCACTAGATCTTGATCCTTCTTGCTAGCAATGATTAAAGTACAAGCAGCCTGTCTCCCATCACATTTTTTGAATTTGATTAGCAATCAATACATTAGTAATGAACTCCAAAATGCATTGAGTCACGGGAGCCTTGTCAATGAATATTCCTTTATTAAAATGTTTAGTTTCTAAAAGTGTTTACTTCTTAATGAAATGCTACAGTACTCTCCCCCCCCTTTGGAAAATATAATGCCGCCAAATAATAGTAAATAGGACAAATCTGCAATAATGGTAACAGGAAGTCTAGGGGCATGAGATAAGGTTTCCTGTGAATTCCAAAAACAACTGAAGTTCCCAAGACTGTTGGTCTGTGAGATCTTTAACCTGCTACCTGGTTATGTTTAGCCAGGGTGTATGTTGTTAATTGCTTTTAATGATTTGTGCTTGTAATCCTCTCAGAATATTTTGAAATGACAAAGAGGAGCGAAGACAAGAAGAGAAGGGAGGGGAGGGGAGGGGAAAGGAGATATTATATAATATATAATGATAGGAACATTGGGCACTATTAATTGTTTAATGATAAGAAATGCCATAAAGGTCTGAAGATTGGCAAGAAAAACAAAAAAATAAAAACCAAACAGATGCACAGATACAAGTTAGGTGGTATCAGCTTAGCAGTAATATTTCAATGAAATCCCACTACCCTGAATAAGAGTTCATATGAATTCTTAAGATGGGGAGGGGAACCTGAATATATTTAAGGAAAGAAAGAAAAATGAATTTGTTCTAGATGTTAAAATAAACTACAATAAACAAAAACAATAAACAGAAGGAAATACTCATATAAAAAGTATATATACTGATACCGAACTGATTCACAGTAAGATGATTGCAGTAATTCTAGACCATATACTGTGTTTCCGCAAAAAATACGACCTGTCCTGAAACTAACGCCTTGCCACATTTTTTTTGTATGGGCAAAAATATAAGCCTACCCCCAAAAATAAGCCCCCTGGACACACAAACCCCTCTGGCCAGGCAGAGCACCACTCACCGACCTAGCAGTATCCAGAAGGCACCAAGCCATGGGAGCCGGGGGGGGAAGGCGCTCACGTTTTTTGGTGCTTTGGGGATACCGCTAAGTTGGGTGGAGAATAGGTTGTGTGAATGCCTGTTCCGCCCCACTGTGCTCTGAGCATAACTTCTTCTCTGGATTCCAAACTCCAAAACTCGGCTGCCAAGTCTTCCAGTGGCGGCTGCTCTGGGTGTGCGCTCTATGGTTGTGGGCTGGCTGCTGGAAGACTCTCTGTCTGGAAGACTCTCTCCGGCAGCCGGCCCACAACCATAGAGCGCACTTCTAAAACAGCCGCTGCTGGAAGACTCGGCAGCTGAGTTTTGGAGTTTGGAAGCCGGAGAAGAAGTTATGCTCGGTTCATGGCGGGGGCAGAACCAACGCTTGTGCAACCCCCTTCTCCAGCCGGGCAGAGCTCCATGCGCTGACCTAGGGGGTATCCCAAATGTTCCAAGCTGCGGGAGCTGGGTGGAGGTCAGAGTGCTTGGCTTGGCGCCTTAGGGAAACCCCCTAGGTCAGTGAATGGTGCTCTGCCCAGCTGGAGAGGGGGTTTACTGGGTGGTTGCTCGTCAGCGTGGTTACCTCATGGTTGCTTTGCCCGTAAAGCTATGCCCGGCTCTTCAGGAGCCAGTTCACAAGGGAGAAGCTGCCTGGCAACCCCAAAACAATAAGCCCTCCCTCTATAATAAGCCCAAGGCCATATTTCATGGGGCAAAAGAAAATAAGACCCTGTCTCATTTTAGATTTTGTTTTCAGAAAGAGAAAACAAAGTCAAATCATCATATTTATTCCTTAAAATCAGCAGAATGACTTGATTTTCAGTAACAGTCAATTATCTTCTTTGCCATTCATCAGTTTGGTTCAATAGAACTAAACCTCTTCATGATTTTTTACATCATTTTCTGTTTGATTGAGTGTCTAACATTAATCCCTATTTATAATCTTCCCCCATACCCTAATCAAGAAGCTACCAAAGAGAAATTCCTCCATCAAAACTGACAGGGCAAGTGACTCTATATAAACAGGGAGAAAACCTCATACACACTCACACTGATGATGTTACGTAGTTAGTTAATGAAATGTCTGTAAGCAAATGACTAAGTGGTAAGCATCTACAATCGACTCCTAAACTACAAACACACATGTATGTATGTGTGTACATATGTGTGTATGTATGTAATGTTTGTATGTATATACACCTTCACATTCACATCATTTTCTCAGTGGTCACTGGCTAGAAATGTGGGTGCTTCTTTCTATTTTTCTTCTTTCCTGTCTGAGCTGGAATTTCAGTTGCATTCACATTCCTGAAACGTAACTTTAAAGCTTTCAAAGAATTTAGCATGGTCTGTGGATCAGAAAGGCATGTGCAAAATCAATTTGTTACTGAAGCTAAAGAGCAGGTGCTGAGAAAGAGCAATGGGAGAAATGGACTTCAGGATATGGGTCACTGGAAAATGTTTGATCTTAAGTGATGAGATGGGATGCTGGTGAAAAAAAATACACTTGAAAGTCAATGAATTGCCAAAGTACAGTAACAACAGAAGTTGCAATTGAGCAGATATAAAACCATCATGTGGCTTTCGATAGCATTTCTGTTCCAAATGGAACAATATTTTGTCCCAAAACACAAAGATCAGTCTTTTTATATCTTGGAACACTTTGATGACATACTTTGCCTCAAAGTGAAATATTTATCCACAGCTTATCATCACTGTCCAGAATTCAATCAGTTAGTTCTTCATGAATGCACCCCTTGAGGTTTTTTCCCCCTGGTATAACCTGTAATTTAAACTGAAACAACAACAACAAAAATCATCTTTCTAGCATTTAAATATGTCAAAATCATAGCTTTTGTGGTATCACTGAGAAATACAGAGGAACAAGGGAACTTTGCCATCACTTTATTGATTTTTTAAAGTAAATCTACCATGGCTGTTTATAAAGTGATGCTAATGTATTTGTTGCTTAAATCATTTATAAAGTTAGCTATCTCATAAAAAGTGATTCTGGCTGGTACAAAAGAATTAAAGC
The DNA here is from genome assembly GCF_009769535.1 of Thamnophis elegans. Taxonomy (NCBI): domain Eukaryota; kingdom Metazoa; phylum Chordata; class Lepidosauria; order Squamata; family Natricidae; genus Thamnophis; species Thamnophis elegans. The sequence continues at coordinate 103,054,446 of NC_045541.1, read as the reverse complement.
ATCAGCTACAACCAATGACTCATGACACCTGAGGTACACACAATGTATCTCTGTCATGAAAAAAAACACATCTGCAGAAAAGCTCTCCTAAACTCTTGGTTCAAACACTAGGGCAAATGAGCATTAGGGCCTTCGGAAAGTCAACAGGGTAAGACATACAAATATCCTAGGTGAGGCTGTCCCACAAGGTATAGATGGTTAGGTTTATTGAGATCTTTGGTGTTGGGAATTGACCTTTTGAGACATTTTCCTTAGACTCTCGGCATTCTAAAAATGTGACCTTTTTGGTCCTCGAAGCAATTCCTTTCTTAGTTGAAGTCTAGCATCTCACTGAATTTTTTTCTCTATAGGATATATTCATACTCCATTGTAAGGATTGTGTTCAGTCTGGTAAGTTAGAATTCCTTATTGATTCCAGGTATCTCCAATAATGTAGCTGATTGCATGCCAGCCAACAATGCTCAGTGGGGGCATAGTTTGGCCATTGTAGCTCTTGAAACATTGCCCCCCACCTATCTACCTACAGCAAAAACTAATCTCTGGCAGTAGAAAGAACAGTTTTCTCCATACCACTTTAAGTATAATAGAAGAGTTCAGGTAAAGTCTCCTTTGATTTACATCCAATGTTGAATAGAATTATGAGCTGTCCTAGGTTTCTTATTATTAATATTTGAAGTTGGATGGTATTGTATACAGGGGACATGGTAGGCAATTGAGCCACTTCTACATTCGTAGAATTCTGAGGATCAGGTGGCAGGACAAGATGCCAGAGACAGATGTCCTCTTCCAGAGCAGGCCTGCCATTATTTCACACCCTGCTGATGAAAGCCCAGACACACTGGGCAGACCATGTTGCAAGGATGCCAGACCATCGCACCCCTAAACAGCTCCTCTATGGTGAGCTGTCTCAAGGAAAGAGATCACATGGCGGACAAAGGAAGTGATACAAAGACACATTGAAAGCCTCCTTCAAGTCCCTAGATATTGACACCACCTTCTGGGAAACCCTGGCCAAGATCAATCAACATGGCTCTCACTGATCACGAAGGCTGCCAGACATCTGAGGACAGAAGGACAACCATAGCACAAGAGAAGCGAGCACTCTGCAAAACCAGAGTTGCAAAATGCTGCAACAATGGTGCCCACACATGTCTGCCCAACATGTGACTGAACATTTCGTGCCCATATAGGCCTTACCAGCCACCTGCGGACACATCATGGACATCCCACAACCTGTTAGATGTCAAGGTCCGCTTCGGACATGATGGATGAATAACAACATATTTGAACATATTTCTTCCCTGATATTTTTTGGCTGGTTCATTGTAATCTCTCCATTGATTGATTGGTAGATTTGTTTCTGGTTCAACTGCAATTGAAGATTCTTCCTGCAGTGTGCAATTCAAGCTTTGTATGTTATGATTTTCTTGGCTATAGCTGTTATTTGCTGTTTTATCATTTCCAGTGCTTCCTTGATCTTCCTTGCCTCTATGTGATATTTCTTGATCAGGTATTCTTTTGTCTCCTTTTTCCTCATTTTCATTTCTTTTCATTTGTTGTAGCTTGCTTGCATCTGATCTTAGCATGCTGGTCTTATTTTTCCAACCTGATCTTCCATTTTGGTAATGCTTTGTTTGGCTTTTTAAAAAATTTTGCATTCAGGTTTTTCAGTTATAACTGCAGCTGTGCTGTATATCAGTGGGTTGTTTGATGAATATATTTAGTTGGTTCAAGTCAGAATAGGCATGTGAACTTTTTCTTCTTCTTTAAATTCATACATTGGATAAAATCAAATAATTACTTACCTGTTCTGAAATATATGGGTGTTTGTGTCTGTATACTGTATGTATAAGTATACCCATTCTACACAAACATGCACACAAACTCAGAGATGCACAAACATACACACACACACACACACACACACACACACTTACACTGTCTGCAACAAATACAAAAAATAAAAGAAATGAATTGCCATTCACAGTAAGACTGAAAAATATAACTGTATTACTATAAATTGCCGCATAAAGCAGTCTTTACATAAGACTTGGGCATTTTACTGCCCTTACACCACATCCAATCCTTTGGCTTCCTCTTGGCCAACCTGCGTGGATTGCTTTTATTTCCATTTTGGTTGGTTTTTAGGAGACCAGCTACTACTTGAAAAAAACCTATTACTAATCACAGTAGATTATATCCGGATAATTAAGGACAAATAAGCTCTTCTCATAAGCATATTTCTGGTACAATGAAGAACTGTTCACATTTTTGATTGGAGCATGAGCTACCTGTCATCACCTGAATGAGAAAAATGAAAGTGGGCACAAAATATTCCTCTTGTTATACATTAAAAACAATGCAAGATGGGCAGCTCTACATATCATAGTATAAGTGTAAATGTGTAAGATGATCGCATATAATCTCCTCTGTCTCTTACTGACCATTACGAAATTATATAAAATATAAGTGTGGTCTGTAAATGTGGTAAGCTACATAGTATTTCTGGTTTGAATACTCTGGTTTTTTTTTTCAATTTTAATTTCCCACTAGATACTGGTTTGTTATGAGACTGAGGAGCCAAATGAAATATTTATTGCTGACTCTTCATTATGGCTTCCGATGGAGTTCTTGTGTCATTACTGCTTCCCCATTATGATATAAAAATTTCTTGACTGATTTATGGCTTTCTAATCCAAGTCTTCCCAATTATCAAATTATCTAAAAGGTTCTGAAAGTAAGAATATGATCCCACAATAAATAGTGTCAACCAATGTGTTATTTAACAATAACATGATTGCACTTTTCCACTTTTAATGTAGAACAAATTATTGTGATCAATATACACAGAAGGAAGTGCAGAATTTTTACACAGAGCTTTTAGAAGAACAAATAAACAAAGACAGTAGTTTGATACTTAGAGCAATAAAGCTTTTTACTTTGATCCCCACATGACAAGCTAATATCACTTTCCACATCTTCCTTGAAGAATCTACAAATATGATGTGCTCAAAGAAGCAAATAAAGCAGTTCTGTGTGTTGTAAAGGGAGAATTAAAGAACAAATATATGCCACTAGAAAGGGTTTGTTGATGGTAGCAAAACCAATTTTATCTTCGTGTTAATAGAATTATAGAATATTTTTGCAAGAAAAACTAAAAAGTACCATCCACAATAGAGATGCAGAAACAAAGTTGGAAGATAAAGAACATCATAGTCATTTTAATATTTAAACAAAACAACAAATTGATGTTAATTAAATAGGTTAGAATAGGTTGTGAACAGGTTTCTTAATATCACAATACATATAACACAGGGGTGGTTCCTGCCAGTTCTAACCTCTTATATAGAAGAGGTTCCACAAATCTACCATGCCATTTAGAACCGGTTCCAGCTTCCTCCCCCTGCCCATCCACACCACGCTTGCCCCACCTGCCGCTCACTGATTGGCTGGCTCACCAATCGCCCTGCCTGCCTCTAAGAGTCCTATCTAAACCTTAAAGTCTTAAAGTTGTCAAGTTTGAACACCCCTGGGGGTTTTTTTCTAAAAGGTTAGGGGTGCAAGGCTCTTGTATCTTGATAGCTTTAAGACTTGCGTGCTTCAAATGCCAGAGTTTCTGAGCCAACATTTGGGTTGCTAAGCAAGAGCATTGTTAAGTGAGTTTCACCACATTTTACAAGTTGGCCACACCCATCCAGTCACATGGCTGCCAAGCCATTCCAACTTAGTCACATGGCTGGCTGGCCACTCCCACAAAGCAGGCCACACCTACAGAAGAGGTTCTAAAAAAATTTGAAACCCACCACCGATATAACATGATATGTAGGAATTTCCAGATTAAATAGAAGTTCCAAAATAAATCAGAACTTTCTGTATCAATTTAGATCATAGTGCATTCAAAGCTTTCTGAATTCAATTGATTTACTAATCAAATCTATCAGATTTTGAGAGTCAGTTCAAAAGTTTAATCACATGGAAATATAAATGTATTTTGAACACTGATTCAAACTAGACAGAAAATCGGAATGAAATAGGCAAGCTGAATCACTTTGTCTTCTGGTTCATAAACTCTTATCAAACATTCCCCAAAACATGAGTGAACAGAAATACCAAATTTCATCCCAATATTCTTTTTTCTAGCAAGAATCCAATGTTATCTCAATTTTTCTTTCATTAAGGGACAGCACCTTCCTCATTAAACAATAGTGCTATAATGCATATTCTGCATTTTTCTATTTGACTGCAATCATTGCTGAATGACTGGAAGAGGTATACTGGAATCAAGAGAAGAGAATTAGTGTAAAGATAGGGAATTCAAATAGGCTTAGTAATAGCATATGTATATTCATTAGAAGAGAGAGAAATCTAATTTAGTTTACCAGGAGGAGGGTAATCATCTTACTATGCAGATGTTTGCAAAATCTTTTTAAGTTGCAGATTAAGCTCATCTATATTTAGCAAGGTCTGATAAATTCATCAAGCTTACATTTCAAGAGTTCGTGTCACACAGAGGGGAAAAGGAAGAGAGCATTAACATTGAACCTAACATCTAGGATTTGAAATTGTATGGCAGATAATCTTTGATGGACAAAGTATATGACCCACAAACCTGCCCAAAATGGATACGTAGCCCCATTTTTGGAGTTTGTTTAGGGAAAGAAATAATATGATATTATTTGCCACTTAGAACATTGTTCTTCATTGCTCACACTTTACTACCATTGCATTCCGAAGACAGATAAATAACACAAGATAAGAAAATAAAAGAGGGGGGGATTTTGGAGGTCTTCTATGCCAACCCCATGTTCAAGCAGGAAACTCTATAACATTTCAGACAAATGTTCCTCTTTAAAAAACTTCAGTGTTACCTTTTTACCCATATATTTGGCTAGTTAGATTGAGTGATGTCCAGATTGAGTCCAAGCTCAACCTAGAGATTGGTTGAGAGTAAATTCTAAAAAGAGATTGTTTTTTTTTAAACAAACATAACCAAGGCGATATCAAGCTATATATTCAAGCAATTAAAACAAAAATTATAAATAGTACCTGTCTGAGAATTTGAGATGGTGTTGTGAATTGCATTGGGATACCTATGATCAAATACCGAAAAATTGATTTCTATGTCTGTGTGTATTGGTTTTTTTTTTACTTCATTGTCAGTGTTTTTGGAAATTTCTACTGTTATATATGCAAATGTTCCCTGTTACCAGCTCTCTGATTGGCTGGTCATTTGACAGTTGCTTTGGGCTCGAGTATAAATACCCTGACAGTTGCAGGGACGTTTTGAATCGCAGTCATCTCGCAATAAACATCTTACTCTCTGATTCCATGGCTCCTGCGTCTTTCCCTCAAACATATTCAACACCTACCAAATTCAGTTTCAATTTTTAGAATGTTTGGTAGAGGGCAGAAGATGGGTGTAGTGAAAATTGCTGTTGTTATGTGTCCTCCCGCTCCACTGTGGCTGAACTGAAAACATTTTCTCATAATAACGTCTTTTGACTTAGAATCCATGACTTAGAAAAACAGAGTTGGAAGGGACATTGTAGATGATCTAGTCCAACCCCTTAAATGAAAATGTGTATATTGCTTGAATCACAATGAAGGGCAGGCCAGTGATGGATTCCTACCAGTTTGGACCAGTTTGGCTCAACTGATAGTAGCTTGGCAGCCTGGGTCGCTGGGACCAGCAGCGACCCAGGCCTTCCATAACCCCGAACTGGTTATCCTGGCGATGCCATTGGTGCCACCATCTTGTTTTTTGCATCCGTGCATGCACAGAGCAATTTTAGTTGTACTGTGCATGCACGCATGCCATGCCCCTGAGTGAACTGGAAGTAGTCTCTGCCAGAACCCACACCTGGGACAGGTGTAGGGCATCAAAACCATACTTACTCACTTGTTCTGTCCCCCCTTCTCTGCTCATTAACAGACGACAGGCAGACAAATGTAAAAGGAACTCACTTTATCAGTTCTGGGCTCAGACTGGCTGCGAGCCCAAAAATAAACATGAATAAAGTCTCTGACTAGATAACAGAATACCAAACAAAAACTCTTACAAAGCAATGCACTTCTCCAAGTGCCTCCTTGAATCAGGGTTACAAAATGCAAATCACTTCTCCAAGTGCTATCAAATAAACCACGACTGATGATCAATGAATGTTGAATGAACGTTGACTCCTGCAACCAGGACGTGGCACCATCCGTCCTTTTATCCCCAGAAGATGCCCCTAATGAGCCCCAGCTGCATTGTTAATCTTGCATCCTGAAAAGACTCACAGAAGACTGCTGCTGAGTCACAACGTCCACTCATCTATTTTTTCCTTCTTTTTTTAAAATGTTCTTTTCTATAAAATTAAGTAATAATTGTTGAAAAACACAAAACAGATTTTCAGCGCAGCACAGCAATTTGCAGGTAGACCTAAACTTATGACCACAATTGAATCCAAAATTTCTGTTGTTAAGTGAGACATTTGTTAAGTGAATTTGGTCCCATTTTACAACTTTTCTTGCCACAGTTGTTAAGTGAATCACTGCAGCTGATAAGTTAGTAACCCAGTTGTTAAGTCAATCTGGGTTTCCCATTGACTTTGCTTGTCAAAAGTTTGCAAACATTGATCACATGACCTCAGCAATAGCAATAGCAATAGCAGTAGACTTATATACCGCTTCATAGGCCTTTCAGGCCTCTCTAAGCGGTTTACAGAGAGTCAGCATATTGCCCCCAACAATCTGGGTCCTCATTTTACCCACCTCGGAAGGATGGAAGGTTGAGTCAACCCTGAGCCGGTGAGATTTGAACCGCTGACCTGCTGATCTAGCAGTAGCCTGCAGTGCTGCATTTAACCACTGCGCCACCTTGGCTCTCAGGACACAGCAATGGTCATAAGTATGAACCAAAGTGGCGCAGTGGTTAAATGCAGCACTGCAGGCTACTTCAGCTGACTGCAGTTCTGCAGTTCGGCTGTTCAAATCTCACCGGCTCAGGGTTGACTCAGCCTTCCATCCTTCCGAGGTGGGTAAAATGAGGACCCAGATTGTTGTTGGGGGCAATATGCTGACTCTGTAAACCGCTTAGAGAGGGCTGAAAGCCCTATGAAGTGGTATATAAGTCTCACTGCTATTGCTATTGCTATTTGTCAAGATCACATTATTATGGGGATGCTATAAAGGTTGTAATTGGAAAAATTATCATAAGCCATTTTTTCAGTGCTGTTGTAACTTTGAACTGTCACTAAATGAACTTTCTAAGTCAAGGATTACATGTAATATTGAGCAACATTGTTTTTTCTCAGTCTAACTCATGGAATGAATGCATTGAGCTAAATGGAATGAAGAATGTTGCCATATGCCCTTTGGAGAAACAGAAATATATACATTCTGAACATAATTATTCCATTTTTCAAAGAAGATATTGAAAAAGAAACTGGAAATATATAAGACTAATTGCAAATCAATTAAATTAAAAATAGCTATAAAGTTGAAAAATGGATAATATTTCTTTAGGAATACAATCCACTTTTAAAATCCAGGGATGATTAAATGTAATGTTAAGCTCTTCAATTAATTATTGTCTCTCAATCTAAAAACTGGATAAACAACTACATAATTGAATGCGAAATGGAATGGTGCTGTCACATCAGCCAAGGTCTTAAAATGAAAACATACATAATTAAGAAAGATAATTACGTTTATCTGCTGGGTTTTTTTCCCCCTGTCATTTATTTATTTGCATTTATATTCTACCTCTTCTCCAGGACCTTGAAGTGGCTCACTTAGAGATTTCTCTAATTTTATTCTAGACACAGCAATAGTAAATATTACATTAAAGCAAGGATTTGGAACATTAAAATAAGGATAGAAAACAAATCCCTTTTTTTTAAACAAATAAGAAATAAAGATATATAAACATGAATTTGTCACTTTTTCTATAGAGCATGAATATAAGAACTTAGAAGTGTGAAAACATGACTTAGACATAATCAGAAATGAAATGGGAGTATAGGCAGCCTAATGAGAGGTTTATAGCCTCTCATTTCTGTGTTTCATTATACATTGTATTTTTTTAAATAAAAGCTACCTTTCATACTACAAACATTCTTCATGAACTTTAATGCAAAGAACTCCCTTGCTTTCATGAATCTTAACAAAGTATGTCTTTGCAACCTATCTACATGCCACCCAAGATAGAAAGCATTGCAGTATTTTCCACCATATTTCAAACAGCCCTCAATCCCCATCCTTTTGCAAACTATGGTATCAATTTAGACCTCTAGTAACAGGTTGTTGTTCTTTTTCTACAGTTAAGGAAAGAAAATGCAGGATTCTAAACACCCACACCCCCACACCCAAAGACTGGTCTCTGTCTCTGAGAGAGAGAGTGTGTCTGTTCCATCTCTGAAGATAATTCCCCTCCCTAATCCCCAAGTGGCTACAGCAAAAGCGAAAGCATGCCAAAAATGCCAGCAAGCCTTCCTCTCCCTCCTTTCAGCAGAATGGTAGGAACAATGGTGGACCTAGCCCATGGTGCCTTGATGACCTTCCCTGCAGGGCCCAGGGTGTTCTTCTTGGCTGAGTGGCCTGTCTTCCACTCTGCCACTCAATGCCCTTCTTGGCCACATTTTAAGCAGGTGTTCGAGCGTGGCTGTGGTTTTTGTGGCTTCGTCGCCTCTTTCTTCTCTGGCGGTGAAATGAGGCCTCAATGTTAACAGGCATAAAATAGTAGAGAAAGATTCAGAAACTCTTAAATACATATTTTGTTGCACAGGAATGGATGTAGCATCAGATTTCAGCCTCGAGGCATTTTGGTAATTGCACTATTGGAAGTACAGTAATTGTGGTATCTCGGAGGTAGTGAGTCAGTTACATAGGCTAATCTGCTACAGTCCTCTTCAATCCATTCTATTCTAAATAAACTATCTCCTGAGTGCTTCCAGGCACGATGCAGGCATCAGCAGTAAAGGTCATTCTGAATTCTTTTTCAGCTCTGAAACTTCACCGCATACATGCACACACACACACACACACACACACATACACACTCACACTCACAGAAAGTATTTCAGTTATCACAATAGCATGTATAGAGTTATAAAATAAAAACAAATAGCTAGGCCTTTAAAAAAATGTTGTTTCATAAAAACCTCCACCACACAGTATGTACTTTGGAAATGGAATAGAAACATTTTATGTTTTTGAATACTTAACATGACACTTTTGGACATTTCTGTTTATCAGTTTGATCAAGGAGAAACTATGTACATATTTAAAACAAGGAAGTAATGAAGAGATAGATTGTAGCTATTATTTAATTTATATTGTTGGTTTGTTTCTATATATTTGGGGAGAAAACTAAAATTGGGTATACAGCACATGAAAAGAATGTACAGATTTGCTGAATTATTGCAGTCTTTTCTCATTCTCAGAAATTTTTAATAAATTGCTTCTGGTTTGAAAAGATAGTTTCTGAAGAAAATGAATTTTTATAGTACTCCCAGAATACAATAAACAGAACACAAAGTGCCATATTTTGTATTTTATGTCCCCTTAGTTGATAGCAAACTGTATTGCATTTATTGGTTTAATCTGAAATAAATAAACCTTGAATAGACAGCCACTTAAAATTCCTCAATAGTTAGAACAGTGCTATCGTGTTGGAAGAAATGTCCATCTGGGTTCAGTTCCACGTGGAAAGAAAGACACTGGAAACATGGAGAGTGCTTGGAAAGATGGTTTAATGGTGGACAGGACCACATGGTTTTTGATTCTGGGCAAAAGAAACAGGGAAGAGATGCTTAGAGTACCTGGGTTTTATGTCCTCTGTTGGGCTTTGAATTTGAGCTTGTGTTCTGATTGGTTGTCAGACTGCCATAGGACCATGCAGGGGTAACCAGTTCCCTTGTGTGTGTGCGCGCGCTGGATGTGTGCGTGCATGCTGGATGATGCAATGTGTCTGCTTGCACAATTCAATTAGAGTATAGAGTATAGAGTAATTTATTTATATGCCGCACTTTTCCCTGGGGGGACTCAGGGTGACTTACAACTCGAAAAGGGAGGGAAACAAACAATTGACACATAAGACAATACATCATTAAAAGCACGACATTCATACTATTCGGGTGGGTTACAGTCTTTAATCCCAGGCCTGACGGGATAGCCAGTTTTTAAGGGCTGTGCGGAAGGTCTGGAGGGTGGTGAGGGTACGAATCTCCACGGGGAGATCGTTCCATAGGGTCGGAGCCGCCACCGAGAAGGCTCTCCTCTGCGTAGTTGCCAGTCGACATTGACCGGCAGATGGGACTCGAAGGAGGCCTAATCTATGGGATCTAATTGGTCGGGTGGAGGTAATTGGCAGTCTCTCAAGTACCCAGATCCACTACCATGTAGGGCTTTGAAGGTGGTAAGTAGCACCTTGAAGTGTACCCGGAGATCGACCAGAAGCCAGTGCAGCTCGCGGAGGATAGGTGTTATGTGGGTGAAGCGAGGTGCACCCACAATCGCTCACGCGGCCGCATTCTGGACTAGCTGAAGTCACCGGATACTCTTCAAGGGCAGCCCCATGTAGAGCACATTGCAGTACTCCAGCCTAGAGGTCACAAGGGCACGAGTGACTGTTGTGAGAGCCTCCCGGTTCAGGTAGGGGCGCAACTGGTGCACCAGGCGAACCTGGGCAAATGCCCCCCTGGTCACAGCTGACAAATGGTGTTCAAAAGTCAGCTGTGGGTCCAGGAGGACTCCCAAGTTGCAGACCCTGTCTGAGGGGCGTAATATTTGACCCCCCAGCCTGAGAGATGGAATACTTGCCAAATTAGTGGGAGGGAAACACAACAGCCACTCGGTCTTATCTGGGTTGAGCACAAGCTTGTTAGCCCTCATCCAGTCCCTAACAGCTTCAAGGCCCTGGTTCATCACGTCCACCACTTCATTGAGTTGGCACGGGGCGGATAGATACAACTGAGTATCGTCCGCATACTGGTGGTATGCAACAACCGCCTGGATCCAGCCCCGTGTCACCTCCCTGCTGTTAGCAACCAGCCAGGAGGGGCACGGGTCCAGTACACATGTGGAGGCACTCACAGCTCTCATGGCCTTGTCCACGTCCTCAGGGGCAACTGCTTGAAACTCAACCCAGCGATGGCCTACCAGATTATCCCCCTGTGCCTCGGCTGGATCTGCGAAATTGGAGTCCAAATCCGACCGAAACCGAGCAACTTTGTCCGCTAGGAACTGGAGGTAATCCTCAGCCCTACCCTGCAAAGGCTCTCCCGTATCCCTCCTATTTAGGAGGGAACGGGTTATCCTGAACAGGGCGGCTGGGTGTGACTCAGTGGAGGCAATCAAGGTGGCAATATAGGTTCTTTTCGACGTCCCGATTGCCCTGATGTATTCCTTGATGCAAGATATTAAAAGTGCTCGGTTCAATTCGGATTTATTGGATCTCCATAAGTGCTCTAGGCGTCTCTTCTGGCGCTTCCTCTCCCGGAGTTCCTCAGTAAACCAAGGGGGCCTCCTGGATCCACTGCCTCGGAGCGGCCGTAGTGGCGCAATCCGGTTAAGAGACTCCGTTGCTGCCGAGTTCCAGGCAGCAACCAGAATCTCCGTCGGACTGTGGGCGAGGGTATCAGAAATAACCCCAAGCTCCGTCTGGAACCTCAAAGGGTCCATAAGTCGCCTGGGGCGGAACCACCTGGTCGGTTCCTCCTCCCTACAGTGGGGGTTTGGTCTCCGAAAGTCAAGCCTCAGTAGGCAGTGGTGTGACCACGACAGGGGTATGATCTCGCTACCCCTCAGACCAAGATCACAAGTCCACTGCTACGAGAGGAATACGAGGTCGAGCATGTGACCCGCTGAGTGGGTTGGGCCCCGAATTACTTGGGTCAAGCCCATGGCTGTCATGGAAGCCATGAACTCCTGCGCTCCATCAGAGTGTTCACCGAGCGAAGGCAGATTGAAATCCCCCAGAACCATAAGCCTGGGGAACTCAATTGCCAGCTCAGCTACCAACTTGAGAAGTGAGGGGAGGGCTGCTGCAACGCTGTTGGGAGGCAGGTACATTAACAGCAAACCCACTTGACCCTTGAGGTCCAACTTCACCAGCAGGGACTCACACCCTGAGATGAGCCAAGGTGGCGCAGTGGTTAAATGCAGCACTGCAGGCTACTGCTAGATCAGCAGTTCAGCGGTTCAAATCTCACCGGCTCAGGGTTGACTCAGCCTTCCATCCTTCCGAGGTGGGTAAAATGAGGACCCAGATTGTTGGGGGCAATATGCTGACTCTCTGTAAACCGCTTAGAGAGGCCTGAAAGGCCTATGAAGCGGTATATAAGTCTACTGCTATTGCTATTGCTATTGCTACCCGACAAGCTCCGGAGCAGGGATCCTACGAGGTACTAAAGACTCTCGGATAACAATAGCCACACCCCCACCCCTTCCCTGAGCTCTCAGCTGATGGAGCACCTGAAAGCCTTCTGGGCACATCTCTACGAGGGGGACTCCTCCCTCCGGGCCCAGCCAGGTTTCAGTAATACATGCCAGGTCTGCCCTCTTGTCTAAAATTAAGTCCCGGACGAGGGGAGCCTTATGAACTACAGACCTGGCATTTAGCGACAACAGCCGGAGACCAGGGCCCTGATTACTCGCGCCATCTGGCCTTGGAGTGGGACTCATAGGGCCGGAAGGAGGGATCTCTGCAACGCAGCGAGCCTTCCTTCCCCGGTAATGGCCAGCCCTAAAGTCCCCGCCATATCTGCCCCTCCCTGTTACGACCATGATGCTCCGGCCCACTCCCGTGTCCATAGTCCCCCCGACCACCCCAATGACCCCCGCATTCCTCGGCAGGTCCTCCGAATCAAACATACTCATTCACTCACCCAGGCAGTCCCCACGTAATAATTAAAAACACAGAAGTACAACAATAATGGCAATAAAAAGTGGGATCATTCACTCAATTACATTCATATCACATGCATATCCCATACAAAGAGAGAAAAGGAGAGAGAGAAGAAAGAAAGAAAGGATAGATTGCGCAGCTGTTAGAGTGCGAGTTCAGGCAGAGCCAAATGGCTCTCAGCAAATGGCTCTGTAGAAGGCAATGATAATGTTAGTACGAAGGCTGAGTCACAGGGGGAGGAGGGAGAAGGAGGGCGTCTGGAAGGGCTATGGTGGTGGCAGTTGCAATCAGCCACACAAAGTAGCCAGTCTCTATGGGCGCCCAGATCGTCTCCCCCTCCTCTAGAATGATAGTAATTCAATAGAGACCCCAAGAGTTCAGCAAGCTGGGCGGGTATAATCGGAAGGTGTTGCAGGAAACGCCGCCATCATCTGTCCACCACCCACGGCAGAAACAGCAAATACAAAGGCATCCGTGCCAGAACGAGGGGGGGGGAAGGAGAGTCAGCCTAAGGGGAACTGTGGTGGCAGCGGCAAAGACTAACCATCCAGCCCGGCCACCCCTTCCTGAGGACGAAGTGCAACGCAGCTGTTGTGGGGGGGAGGGGAAAGGCTGCGGCGGCAATGGCAAACCCGTCGTTCGATTCGCCTAACCCCGGTGACAGCCCAGTTCAAAAGTCTCCTCTCTGGGGGGAAAGCAGGCACAGGAAATTCCCCAAGGCTCACCGCTGTAAACAAACAGGGCAGGAAAGGCAAACAATCGCTGGAATCGCCGAAAAACGCCACCACTGTTATCAGAATGGAGCTGCCCTCTTCGTCACCGAGCGGCCGAGATAACACAGAAGCCGCTGAAGATTGCGTGGTCCGGGATCACCCCAAAGTGGCGACCCCTGCAGCTGACTGGTCTCCCTGGGTCCTCTGGGTCTTGGTCATCCCGAGTGACCCTTTTTCGGCTGGTACGAAGTTGCTTCTCAGTGCTTTTTTCAGCATTTTTCACCTGAATAGTTCAGGAAGAAAAAGCCTAGCAGCCATCTTAGTCTCGCACATGCGCAATTGATCTCCAAATTAAAATTGTTCTGTGCATGCACAGAACTTAAAAACAATATGGCAGCACCAATGGTGGCAACCGGGGAACCAGCTTGGGGGTGTGGCAGGCCTAGGTCGCTGCCGGTTCCAGAGACCCAGGGCGCCATACCACTACCGGTTCGGGTAAACCGGACCAAACTGGTAGGAACACAGCTCTGGTGATGATGTAATGAAGGGGCTTTGGGCAATTCCTATTATGGCTCTGCTTGAAGGAGGTAGATCTTTGTTATGTAGAACAGACTGACATGGACCTTAATGGCCCATTAACAAAGGTGGGGGAGAGGGTTGAGTTTTTGCCTTCCTTTTAGGGAAAATATTCTGCCATTTTTATATTTCCTAAAATATCTCATTTTTCTTGGAGGGGGGTGGGTGATAACTTTCTACAATAGCTTGCTCTTGGGAACGAAAAAAAAACAGAGGAAAAATGGAAGGAATATAGGCTGTTAAGAATATCAGAAACACAAAGACAAGGAGACATTAGAAAGACACATTTTAATGATTTTTAGCTGTCATTTTTTTCCCCTCTTACTTCCTTTCAGGGTGCTTATCACATTGTTTCTAACATTTCTGAAGGGAGTACAAAGCTGAGTAGAAAAAAGTTCATTTTTGAAATATGAGATGAGGTTCAAAAGTTTTAGTTCCCATTTTAATTTTTTGACTATTCTCAATAGGCTGGGAAATATTATCCATGTCTTTGCCAAGCTTTTCACTTGAGCTAATATTGTCAAAGACAAATAAGTGAAACTGTGAAATTTAAATATTTAAAAGTCTCAATTATTTTAATGCTCAGAATTGTTTCCAGGACAACTAGCAGGAGGTAGAACAACACTAGCTCTCTCCATGCCTGGTAATGGGGAAAGGATGGAGAAAACAGGAAAAACAGTTTATTTCTCACTATGTCAGCAATGGCTGGCATTGTGAAGCTGGTGAAAACTGCTAACTCCTATTGATTCCAAGGCATTCAACAGGCTTTCAGACCTAAATAATTGTTGTCATCAAGTTTAAATCAGTGCTTTTGGATAGCCCATTAGGGAAGCCTTTAAAGACTCATACAAGCCAATTGTATTAAAATAATAGCTCTGGAAAGGCAGTTAAACTAACAGGGGATGTGAAATAGTTGCCCTAGCAAAAGAAAATTGCCACCTGTTGTTTCAGTGCAAAGACTAAAAATCTATACAGCCTACATATTGGTGTTTTTGTTGATATCAGCTTCAGTTTACCACCTATTGCAATAAATAGATTTTTTTTTTAGGATTTTTCTCAATGGAAGATAGGTTAGGAGATCAAAGTGGAAATAAAAACGATTGGTTGGTATAAGAGATTGACAATGGAATTCAGCTTATTGATTTCATTTCTTCATAAAGTTGAATCTACAATAAATCTAAAGGAAGAGGGCTTCCTATACAATATTCCCAACAGTCAACATCTTATGGACATTTCCTGCTACTATTATATGAAATGGTAATTAATAATAAAACTATTGCATTCAAGAGGACTTGCCTGTAACTGAGTGGGACCTTTCATTTGAGGAAGCACTCCTGGTTGAAGACATTCCTTAGATCCATCAAAAGCTTCTGTGTAGAGGTTAGAAAAAATAGTATTGCCGCTTCAACTCCTTTCTACCATTTCTCCACGATATGTTTGAAGCAGCTATAATCCTATAAAATGTGTGTGGGCATTGTGTATGTGTGTGTATCTACGTATGCATGTGTGTCCATGCACACAGTTGTAATAGAGAAAAAAAGTATGTGGTCCTTTCCAAATTCATCTGTGATTCTACAGAACGCTAGATCATTGGTTCCAGTTCTAGACCTATGTGAAGCAGTTTGGCTTCAGTTCAGTAAGATGATTCACATTGCAGAGGTGACACGATCCTTGTTCTGTCAAGGAGGCAAACAAAAGTGTTTGGTATCATCTCAGGAAGCTGACCAGAAGTTTAAGCTGTGACAGACTTTACAAACATCTCTCTGAAATTTTCACTTAATCCACTTGGTATATTAGGGATGTACAAAATGTAATTTAATTCCACATATTTGTATGAAAATAACATACTCACGAAGACTGAATTAATTTCTAGGGGGCATATCTTACTTAAAACCCATTTTGTATTCATTCTAGACTGGTATGGGCTTTATCTGCTGACATCATTCAAATCATATTCTTTCCTCTTAAAAAACAAAAACCACAAACACATTTACTGTGCAGAGCAAAAGCTTTCACAAATTTATACAAACATTTCATTGTTCATATCCTGGCTTACATGCTAGGCCTGGGATGGCGAACCTATGACTCGCATAGTCATTTGTCAGGGCACGTGAAGCATTGCTCTGTCAGCTGGCCAGAGTTCATGCACACACTGTCAAATTGAGTTCAGCCTTTTTTAAAGCCATTTTTTGCTCTCCCCAGGCTCCAGGTACTTTATAAGAGCCCGGGAAGGCCGAAAACAATCCCCTCCCCAGAAGCTCTCTGGAGGCTTCAGGAGCTTCCCTGAAGCCTCCAGAGGGCAAAACACCATCCTACCAGCAAACCAGAAGTCACTTCCGGTTTGCTTGTAGTGTCTTTTTTTTGTCCTCCAGAGCCTTCAGGGAAGCCTCCTGAGGGCTCCTGAACACTCTGGAGGACTAAAATTGGCCCTACAAGCAACATGGAAGTTACTTCCGGTTTGCTCGTAGGGTGGTTTTTTGCCCTCTGGAGGCCTCAGAGAAGCTCCTGAAGCCTCCTGAGGGCCTCTGGGGGGGTGGGGGAGGCTTTTTTCCCCCTCCCCAGGCTCCAGCGGCTTTATAGGAGCCTGAGGAGGGCGAAAAAAATCATGCAAAAAATGGGGAGTAGCGCCTGTCATTCATGCATGCATGCTGGGGGGTCGCACATTGCATTATGGGTGCAGCATGCCTGCGCACAACCCCCTGCTCTCCCTCCACTTATGGCACATGAGCCAAAAAAGGTTTACCATCGCTGTGCTTTAACTATTCTTGTTTATATGAAGCCAGTTAACATACAATTGCACATGGTCAGGCCTTTCCCTGTACACCCTCTTTGTGTCATGTCCCCCATCAGAGTCTGAATCTGCAGGGAAGATGAGCTGGAACAAGAACTGATAGAGGCTGACTCCATTGGCCTTTGAGGAAACTGGGGAAGGGCAGAGTCAGTCCAGACAAGGCTTTTCTGAATTACTAAGGCCTGCAGACAGGGAGAGCTCAGGAGAAGAGCAAGGACTACCCCCTCCTGATCCAAGAGCAAGGAGGGAAGAGAGATGGCGAGATCAACACAGATAGAGCCAACTACGAGGGAGAAGAGTGGCCCTCCACCTATCACAAGGCACACCTGGGGACTATTTAGTTCTCATCAGCTAGCCATACCCATATATATAAAGGTTGCTGCCATATTTCTCTTCAATACCTCCTGCTGATTAAACATACAGTTCCTTCTTTTTCTCAATTTTAGGCATATACATGTATGCATTACAAATGCTTATACATCATCCATTTATTAAACTCAAAACCTGTCACAATAAATATTATAGAACTGAAACCATACATAACATATAGTTCATCATCTTCATCATCCTTAAACTAATAATTAGTAAAACAGAGAGTTTAAAAAAATTGAGAACATGTAAAACATCCCCTGTGCCCTAGATTCCGCTCCAAAAACAGGCTGGAGGATTATCATCAATAATGTGCTCTGTAATGGGATAATAAGAGCACATCAATAGGGCATTCTAGTATAGTAATGTTCAATGTATTTTAGGAAGAAAACTCTTTAAATATTTGCCAAAGTATTTCCTTTACTCCACTGAACATCAAAGCACAAGATAAAATATTGCCAAGAAGAAGTACATAGTGCGTTAAGTAGAAAAGAACATGTCAAGGTTAAACATAGCTATTCTTTTTATCAAAACCACGAGTGTGTTTTCTCTGCAGGTTAGTATGCTCCAGGGTCTTCAACTGTCCAGACTTCCCCTTCTCCATATCATTGATCACTTTGAACAAAGTGACACCTCCACTGGAGAGTTAGCTTATGTCCCTTTAAGCTTTTTTACTAAAGAAAATAGCTTTTGAGGTGGACCTTTGACAAAATGCAAACTGTCAATCTGATCTGGTATATGATCACGGTGCCCTCATTTCACCATCTCTAGCCATCTTGCCCTCAAAGAAAGGCAGCTTAGTGACTGGTTATGACATTTCCTTCTTCGAGGTCATCAGTATTTCCTTCTCCACTAAATACTTTCAAGTCTTTCCCCCATAATTTATTATTTCAAAGATTTCATGGATTTCTTTTTACACAATGGAAGTTCAGAATGACTTCCATTTTATTCCCGGGCACTTCTTGAATTTTTAATGTTGAATTTGAGAAAAGATGATGATTAAAATGTAATAACAGTTTTTAAAAAATTCTTCCCCACCTACCTTTGGCTCTCTTCATCTCTTCTTAGGTTGCTCAGCTAATTAATCAAACGCACGTCATTGCAGTTAAATGACTCAAATTCAAACTAGTTTAGCATTTGTTTTAGGTGCTCAAAAGATGCCATCAATTTATGATTGTTATCATTGTTTACATCTCTGCAATTTGGAATGGTATAGCATTTCCCTCTTAAGTAGGGGAGACCTCCAAGGATCCTTTCAAATCTGTTATTCTATAATTCTGCAATTCATGTTTAGAAAGACCAAATGTGATATCCTCCTTGTATGGGGATTCTTTAAAGCCTAAAGATGGTTATTCTTTTAACTACCAAGACACTGTCCTTTCAGAATACGTACATGAAATGAAATAGAACATATTAATCTACTGATATAGGGATTTTAAGGTCACTGTTGTGCTGTGATTGATAGTTTTTCATTGAATTTTTCTTTCCTACTACAATCAGCTCCCAGTAATCCCAGTATTTGCAATATAATCCTGGAATGTTGATCATTTCTGGGTGATGATGTTGATCAGCCATTCATTTTACTGTTACCATAAAGGCTGGGATTAAACTAACATACAAAAAGTGCTCCTATAGTTCAGCATTATCACAACAGAATAGTAAGAGATTCTAAAAATATTACTAAATAAGGGGTGGTTTATTTTTGCATTTTTTGTATTCTAATTCAGTTTAAAGGGAAAACCTAACCCATTTTCTTGCCTTTGACTCTAAAAGGGCAAAGCTTGTTTACTGATCATGCTCATATCATGCAAAAGTACTTCAGATGTTTCAACTTGAACCATAAATGCCTAAAAATACCAGGGCATTACTGGTTTTTTAAAAATATGATTGTGCAGGTGACCATTCAATATGATTGATGAGTAAAATCTCAGCCCATCAGGATGAGAAAGAACATTAAATGTGTTCTGAAAATACTGATAACTCTCGAATCCAAGTGGTGAAAGTCAGAAGGTAGTCCTGAATGGGAAATTACCTGAATGAATCACTTGTACATCTTTCTGATCTCTTTGGAAGGTCTGCAGGTTGGAATGAAATAAATATATTTTTTACCATAACATAGCAATCTTCAATAGATATATGCAAGGGACCATGAAATATTGCTCCTGGAATACAATTCTGATACTTATTGCTTCTAAAACAACAGTCCTCTATAAGTTTCTGAGCACACTAAGCTGACTTCTTTTTGAAATTCCCAATTTTCTTACATCTTCTAGTTGTTTTTTAATTACCGTGTTGTGTCTCATCTGTAAACAGAGAACATAGAATGATCAAATGTGTGGGCAAGTGTCTGATTATTAAATCATAATCTACTGATTATCTTTGAATTTAAAAGCCAATTATTAATTATGCCAGCAACTTTTAGATGGTGTTTGTAACCTTTGATTCATTCTGTTTTGAAAAGATGAAGAGACAAAAACCTGACTGAGAGTATAGGTTGTTAAAGGAAATTGAAATATGTTCAAGGGCATAAACATTCATCTATAATATTATATTCCTTAAGGCAGCTGACTGCCTCAATAAATATTTGGTTAGAAATTAAATAAGAAATTTAGGAAATAATAAAGTAAAATAATACAATAAAATAAATTCTCAGTACTGTTTTATTTCACAATTAACTTTTACTATCATTAATATTTATCTGCATAGTTCAAATAATATGCTTTTGAATTTTGAATTTATTGAATTTTTCTAACCCTAATCCACCCACCCTCCTTCCCTCCTTCCTTCCCTAGACTTATTAGATTGCAGTTGGATTCACTGTGTATATCATTGGCATTATTTCACTATATTGTCTGAAGCCATTATTAGTTTCTGAAAGTTGTGCTGTTGTTTTTGTTGTTATTATTATATGCCCCATTTTTATATGTAATTCAAGAAAGCAAATATTCAACCTTGTGTGGTGGATTTTGCTGAAAGAGTGTGTATTTTCAATTCAGAGCCGTACATTTTCATGAGATCACCACCATTATACATATTTAAATATTAATTATTTCATCCAGACATATAAAATTTTCCTCTCAAAAATGAAGGCAAAAACCTAATCAAAATACAGTAATATGAACATCATTTTATCTTTGTTAGAATCATGCAATATATTTCATAATTTCAATACCCCAGTTCAGTTAGGGCTTTTCCTATTAAACAGGACTACAAGTTGTTTGAAACCAAAACAGAGCAGCACTATTGTATTGTTGTGGCTTTTAGTTAGGAATGTTAGATTCAAATACTATGTTTGTGTGTGTGTTTGTGTGTTTATGGTGGACATTTCACATGGAGTTGAACAACCTACTGTCTCTTTTCTCAGCCCAATGTTCACTGTGTCAGGCTAATGCCAGCTTACTTTATATTATTTAATAAGGATTATGAATGTAATGGTAATGCATATGAAGATGCTGCATAAATTAACAGCAAGCCATGCTTTAGTTTATTTTGTTATTATTTGAATTAATGCATTCTAGAGATATTCACTTGTATTTAGTTGTATAAGGTTATTTTGTATTTGTTCCTTCGAGTAAATATTCATTCTTCGCAACTACCTCAACTAGTCACTGCAGTTTTCTTGGAAAAATCTTGGAAGTAATTTATTCTTGCCTGCTTCCTACAGCTGAGAGAAAGTATGTGTCTAAAGGTCACACAGTTGGTTTTGTGCCTAAGGTGGGATTAGAACTCACAGTCTCCCAGTTTCTAGTCTGGTGCCTTCAATACTACAAGAAGCTGGTTCTAATTTCTATAAACCTGCAGTTATATACATGAAGATTGAATAGCACATGTGCATAAAATCTGTATTGAAAGGACACATTGGATAGATAGGTAATTTTGTAGTTCGCATAATATTGCAGCATATGCATATTTCACAAGTTCATTAGCACATTGGCTTATGTTTTGCCCAGTCTTGATTGACATTCAGCATGCTAAACTACCTTAGGTTTTTAGAACATCTCAAACTGATTATAGCCTTGAGACAAAACCTGATAAATGGCTCTACTCTAATTTTCAAGAGTAAACATTCTGATTATCAAAAACCTTCTGTCTATGCTGCCTAAGATCAGTAGCATCATTAAACTGCTTTTTAAATTAAACTTGGAAATTTAAAATATATGTAAACTCTCTGGTTTCATGTTTGAAATTATATATAATGTTACATTCTATGTCACTTATATTGTTTCATGTCCATTCAGATCTCTGACAAGTGTTGATTCCCAAACAACCCTGCCTGCAGAAAACCATGCTAAAAAAAAATCCAGGCAATTGAATTAAGACAGTAGGATGCAAGTAGAAACCCAGCACAGCTCTCCTGAAGAGAAAGCCAGAATGTGATCTCCCTTTCCAGTTTCAGATTGAGACTGTGAACAGAATTCCAATCTGTTATATTCACTATAAATCACCTTGCTCTAAAAGGTGAGAGAGTCAAAATTAGCAATAGATTGCTATGGTTTCTAGAACTTTAGAATGCTTTGATCTGCCTGAATCTGGAATGTGTTAAGACCGAATTGCACAAATCTAGATTTTAAAAAGCAATAAACTTTGATAGGTACTATTAGATTATTTGGGGAAACATTTAGAATAGCAAGATCTAACTAAATTATTCTACAATTTGTAGCCTTCTAAGCCTTTGTGCTCCAGTATATTATCTCTCTGGGTTTAACCCATAGGCTTGAGTTTTAATTCCTTGTATCGCAAGGGTTAATATATCTAGATTTAATGGATCATATCTGTTAAATCTCAAATGAACTTTTGGCATATGTGAAACAACAGGAAAAAACATCAATAATACCTTGTCCTGTTACTAAACTGCTTCCACTACTTGTGAGAATGGTTACATTCTCAGGGACTTCCTTTCCTGCAGCTATGTAAAGCAAAGGCACTAATATGATTTCTTTGCTGCTTCCTAGCCTTGTAATATAAACTTAGTAACTAGAAGTTTTCAGAAGAAATGGCTACCTCCTTTCCTTCACTAAACTTTCATCTTCTTGCCACTCTATCAACAATTTCATAGCATACCATATCCTATTAGTCCGCTCACTTTTGATCTTCCCAGTTGCTTTCTCTTGAACTTCTTCTTGTTCAGTCCACCCTCCTTCCTAGAAATATCAGCACAATTTTGTCCATAACTTGGGGAGAAATCAATTAGACTGGGAAATTTAAAATATATAGGCACATGAAAATTCTTAATTTACTCTGTCCATTACTTGGGGGAAAGATATCAAGTCATTTGCCCATTTCATGTGAAATCCCTTAAATTGTAACCATCCACAGCTCAATTTAACTTGAGATTTTTGCTCTTCTGAAACCTCTAGGATAAATTTAAGGGGTAGTGTCACAATCACCTTCCCCTGTTCAGGATTGAGAAAATAATTTGAAACTCCTTCTTTCTTCCTAACTTCCCAGTGGTTACTAAAAAGCAACCTGATACTGTATCAAGCCATTAGCAGAACACAAGAAAGATGGAATTACTACTTTTGCAAAAAAAGAAAAGAAAAAAAAAGAATGCTTCTAACTTGTTATATCACACAAGTGGGAGAAAGAGGCACAAGAGTTTAATGTCTGATCTCACTATTAATAGAATTTGCATTTGATACACAGCAATCCCTATAATTCATTTGCAATGGCTTCATTAACTTTGCCACAATAAATCTACTTAGAGTTTCAGTATTATTGGTAGTTAATTCTTACAGTTTCTTCCTTGCCAAGGAAAGCCTCTTCTCTTCTTTCTCTTCTCTTCTCTTCTCTTCTCTCTTCTCTCCTCTCTCTTCTGCTCTGCTCTGCTCTGCTATCTCTTCATCTCTTTTACTGAAAATCAAAACTAGGGGAGACATGATAACAGTTCGTTTTCTTTTACTTCATCTTCTTTTACTGGAAAGAACTAGGAGAGACATGATAGCATTGTTCCAATATTTAAGGTATTCCAAAAGAATGAGAGGATCAAACAGTTTTCCAAAGCACCAAAAGGCAAGGCAAGAAACAATGGATAGAAACTAACTGAGGAAAGAAGCAATCTAGAAGTAGAAATCTTCTAATGGTGAGAGTAATCCAATGGAATACCTTCAGAAGTTGTGGGTCCTCTATCCCTGGAGGCTTTCAAAAAGACACAGTACAACCATGTGTCTGAAATGGTATAGGGTGTCCTGCTTGAGCAGGAGATTCAACTAGAAGACCTAGTTTTCCCTTGGATGTGTACATTGTTAAATAGTTGAGGGAAAGACGCAGGAGCCATGGAATCAGAGAGTAGAGTTTATTGCGAGATGACAGCGATTCAGAATCTGTTACAACAGTCACTGTATTTATACCCTCAGGCACCAACTGTCATTTAACTGTCATTACAACCTCCAATCACAGGCTGTGCTTCGACCCGACCAATTAGAGCGCGCACAGGCTGTTGCTGGGCTATAACATACATAGAATTACTGTGTGAGAGGTTTGTGTCAGACGAAATAGTCAATTTATGCAGTTAGGTGATGAATAGTTCATAAACAGCGTACCACATTTTATAGGCAATATTTTCATTAGTTGTTCCAGTAATATAAAGCATTGGCTGTTTTTTTTTCCTCTGTTTTTTTTTCCATGCGAATGATCTACAACTGTATGTGTTGTGATTGTGTATCTTTGTAGTGTCACACATTTTTCTTCATATGTATTGTTAGGATTGATTTCGTTTACAAATTGATAAGACTAAATCTGAGCACGTGCCTAGGATTTTGTCTTCTATACAATTTTGAGAGTGGTCTCGGAATTTAGGGTAATTTTTTTTCAAGTAAATACCGTAGTTGCTTTAGACTGAACAAAATGTGAAATCAAAAACTGATATTTTAATAGCTGATAGGGCATTGCAAATTCAAGGCTACAAATTGATACTGATTAGGTTGAGAAAACAAATAAGGAAATTTATTTGCTTGTTTGTTTGACTTCTTCTATGCCTGCTCATCTCAGCATGTGACTCTGAGCAGCTAATACCAATACAAACACCTACAAGAACATTAAATAAAATAACCACAAGACTATTAACCAATTATTTTTTCTTCTTCTTTATTTATCCTTTTTTATACCTATTGGTTAAATTTTTTCTTTTCTTTTTTTTTACAATGTTTGATTGGATTATTTTTTCTCTCCATTTAAGAATCTTTTTTTTAAAGTTTGGAACATAAAGAAGATATAAAGTTATAAAGAGGAATATAAAGAGTGAAAAGAAGTAACACTGCCACTTAGAGGCTGGAGGCTTGGAAGCATTGTTCTTTCTTTTTTCTCTTTGATCATTTGACACCTCAAGGCTTTTCAGCTTGTTTACTGAGAGTGATAACAGGAAGAACACAGGTTTTTACACAGGTGTTCTTTGGGAGTTTTATCAGCAGCTGGATTAGAGGGAAGACAAAGCCTCGACTTGAAAGATTATAATGAACTTGCTTGAAATATAGCAAAAAGCCTTTAATGCTATAGTGGCAGTGTTTACAAGTTGGAAGAATGGCACAACAGGAAAAAGAAATTTTAACATTCCAAATGATTATGTTTGAAATTCAAAAATTATTAGTAGTAACAGAGAAAATTGAGAAGAGAATGGAGAATATAGAACACAAAACAGAAAAATTTGATGGAAAAATTGAGGATGTTTATCTATGAAGAAAGTGGAGAACAGAGTTCTAAAAATTGAAGAAAAAGAGATAGAAAATTGTGAATACTGACAGCAAACTGAGTGTGGCTGGAAATGGCAAGAGCGGTATATAAAAAGGGGAAATAGAACTGGAACTCTACCCCAGATTTCAAAGTATAGAAGAAAAAGAGAAAAATTGATGGAGGTAAGAGAGAAATCTTGACAGAAACACCAGTGATAACCAAGACAAGCTGATGGAAGGAGCAGATGGAGGGCTTTGAGTTTTCATAAGATACGAAATGATCAACAAGTTGTGAAGAGAATCCATACAAGACTTACCAAGAAAGTAATCAGAATATTAATGCTAAAATGGCAAGAAACATACGACTGCACTATTACTGGAAAGATACAAGCTGATGTAATGAAAGCGTATAATAAAAATTAAGTTAAACTTAGTTAAATTTAGAGTAATGTATAAAATGAAGCAATAATAATTATAGTCAAATAAATGATTAATATATATTATATATATATATATATATATATATATATATATATATATTATATATAATATGAAATGTTATATAACACAAATGGAGACTATGAGAAGAGGCTTAAAAGTTTTATTACTAAATATAACCAATTTTTATTAGAACATGTTATAAAGATATAATGTTATTGGATGATTTTAGGAGAATCTAATGGAATGTCATTATATAGTTTTACTTTAAATTTAGAATATTTCCTGTAAAAGGATGTAAAAACAATCATAGTCAAATGAAGATTGAGGTACAATAATAGTTATATAATCTCTCTCTCTCTCTCTCTCCAAGAGTGCAGCAGAAAAGCTTAAAATCAGAAGAGGGTCATGTGCAACATTGTTGAATGGCCACATTGTGATTCTGAATTTATTCTATAATAATCTGATTGCTTGGTTCTCAATACTATCATGAAAGTTTTAGGAAATCTAGACTCTATAATGAAAAAGCTTAAGCACTGACCTCCCAGAAAAAAATATGTGCAAATTTCACATAAATTATTGATGAAAGATAAACAAGGAGAAGGAAAACATGATTGATATTGTGAAAAGTAAATAGGAGATTCATTAACACTGAAAACAGTTGAGAAAAAAAATCTGAAGTTTATCTTTGTGCCTAGCAACACTGTGTTCTGTTCCTTCAGAGATATGGCCTGTTGTTTAGATTAATCAGTACTTTTAGCGTAAAGAAGATGCAATATTTAAGGGAAAATGGTATCTTATTTAAAGCAGGAAGGAATTGTGAAATTTTCAAGCTTAGGTAATCAAATGTTATGATTAGCAGAAACTATTTTCTCTCTAACAAATGAACCCACACTTCTTTCCCGAGCTAATTAAAACACACTATTATCTTTTGTTTGTGTTAACTTTTTTCAGATGAGTGTTGAACTGATTACTTCATTACAAACATGGAAAATAATACAAAGAATGACTATATTCCTCATTGTTTATAATTGAAGAAAAGAGTATGTAGATCAGACAATATAAATGTATTTTTCATACACACACATAAATCTTTTAAATTTCTTTGTATCATATTTGCCTATATACTTATATTTTTAAAACAGTTATCTTTCCAATAATTTCAAATGAGATCTTTACCCATGAATCCATGACTGAATTAATCAACACATCAAATATTCCTTTAA
Organism: Thamnophis elegans; assembly: GCF_009769535.1. Lineage (NCBI taxonomy): Eukaryota > Metazoa > Chordata > Lepidosauria > Squamata > Natricidae > Thamnophis > Thamnophis elegans. The sequence goes on along the minus strand of NC_045541.1, from coordinate 103,027,780 downwards.
AATATAAATAAAAAATACTCCTATCACATAGTTTCATCCTAGGACCTTAAAATCAATAAAGTAAAATGGATTTCCAATGTCTTTGAAAAATTCTGATGCCATGTCTTTCATAAACATGAACCTTATCCCAAAGCAGTATGCACTGAACATTATAATCAATCTTGACAGTATTCCCCTTGTATTTCCTTATCTCCTGAGAACAGGAAGGCAATATTCCTTTACAGAATTTAATGATAAAATGAGGCACCACCAGTCTCCAAAGGAATACAAGGTGCTAGAGAAATAGTTCCTCTTTGGAATTCATTTGCTGAAGCAATGAAACATTAAAGTAAATGAAGGCAGGTGATGTGAAGGGGGTCTAACAAGATTTAATATCAGTTTTGCAATTAATAAAAATGGGAATGTTGAACACTGACCTCTATGAATCATAGCTCAAAGAACCCTGAAAATTCCCATTTCAATCTATTCTTAGTCAGTAGGCAATAAATACAATCTTTCCCTCAAAGAAATGCACTCCAACCACATTATCTTCTGCTGCTAAGCAGCCAGTGGGTTTTAGCAGAGGGTTAAGCAATGTACTGGAAACTATTGAATTCCACCCAACCTGGGATTGCAAAGCCATTTTCAACAAAAGACTGAGTGTTGTACATTTGCCAGCTATGCACATGGGATAGTGTTTGACTTTAAAAAAAAGAATGGAGTTCTTGAAGTCATTTTAAATACTATACTACATCAAAATAGGCACAGGAGTAAATATTGTAACTTTCTACATGCTAGATTTAATTTGTAAGTGCCTGGTGTCTTCACATCGGTTTTCAGTTTTTAGTCTGTTAGGTCTACATTGCAGGCATAGGACAGACATAGGATTCTGAAAAGACTAAATAAGGAGTTCCTCCCCCCCCCCCCATCCTACCCCCCCCATCCCCACATCCTACATTTTTGTAAAATGTTCAGGGATTGCATTCATGTTTCTAGGTATATCCCTGTGTTTTTTCTTTTGCTGATTCCTTTTTTCAAACACTTTGAGCAAGAAAAGTCATGATTTATGTCATTAAACCACTTAACAGCTCTGAAAGCTTGCCTCAGAAGATTAAAATCTGGCATTTGGTCAAAAAATATCTTTTACCTTGGGCTTTTTTTAACATTCTGCTTCAATACTATTGAAAATGCAGGGACTTACTGAACTTACCATAACTGGATGATAATGTTTTTGCCCTTATTTACCTATGGTTAGGAAAACAGTAAGAATGTAGTCCAATCTTTCATTATACAATTGTGTTGAGGTTATATTACATCATTTCCTCAATGGGCATACTTTAATTAGATTCCAAGGAAAGATTTCAAGACAAACTCTTCTTCATGAGCCTATGTTCATCAAGAAGATGTACATGGCCAGGGAGGTTGCAGATGATGAACAGATCTGTAGGAAAAAGACTCCTCTCACCAAGAACAATAAATTCATCCTGGAAAGTAATTCAGTAGGCCTTTTGGGATGATGCCTTCTTTCTCAGTACTTTGCAGAGGAGACTGCAGATTTTTAAATGGGTCCTTCACTTAAAAAAGTTTGGTCATGTACTCATTTAAAGCAGCCCCAGGAAGCAGAGTAGGAACCCATTTTCTGACTAGTGGAGTAGATATGAAGGTTCTTTTCATTTGTTCAAAGTGACTTCAGTGAAGGCGTTTCATATGTACAGAATTTGTTTTTCTCAAAGTAAAATGATTGTTCAATACAATATACACATTCTAATATCATAAACACCCATTTTTTTTCCATTCTGTGTTATACTTGGACTGTTCTTGCCAGAAGATAAAATAAAAAGGATTATAGGATTGAGGAGGAGAAAAACAGAAGATGATACAACATGATTTCAGGGCAGCAATTTTATTAGGAAAAACTTTATCACTATGAAATGATGCCTTAAAACAATGAGCCAAGTTGGCATGGTGCTCAAACTGACTGATGTGTCTGCCTCTATTTATACTAATACCTTTTGCTGCACAACATCTGCACGGACTGGCAATCAATGTAAATTGCCCAAAGTCTATCCGTCTCCCCACTTCACTCAACTATTCTCCTAATTTATTTATGGAAATAAAAATAATACAAGCTGGCTACATTAATTAGTTCCATTGAGTTCACTGTATAATATTTGACCCATTGTTATTTCATTTTTTTAATATGTCTATGAGGAAAAAGCCTCATGAATCTGTCATTACGTTATCAACAGATGCTTAAAGTCTTTGTATAGCAACATTTATTGTCATCAGGCATAATCAGGGCTTGGGAAAGACTCTGTTAACCTACTTTTTGCCTCTCTGAACCTTTAAATACATTTACATCATCAATGACACCTAAGGTCAGGTAATTCTCTGCAGGCTATTCCTTGACAGTCTTTCAAACAGTTCTGACAGCTGAGAGTACAGCAGAGAGACTCACACCTAGAAGCGTAATTTGAAATGTTAATTGAGAAACACCTCATTGACCTTGGCAGCTTTCATCTTCAACTAGTGACAGAAGAAACCTGAAGATGAGCTGATAGAAGAAGGCAAAGGATGAATGTGATGAACTTGGATACATTTTTTGAAAGAAAATGTGTTTAAATGGTCTGGCTTTATCCATTTCTTAAATATGAGAAACTTAGATTAATGTCAGAGGAACCAAGTGTTCTGAGGTATCAAAACCTGGAATCTTAAAGTAGTTATATAATAATTAATCAAAATGTATCTATTTTTAATTGCCTGCTTCTTACTTATTTTTAACATTTTAATTTTATATGATATTTAATTGCATCATGGTAAGCTACCTAGAGTTGTCTTGATGAGAAGGGAAGTACAGAAGTCTAATTACTGACCAATCAATCAAACAAACAAATAATGGGTTGTTTCTTTCAAGGAAAATCTTGCCCATTTTGACTCTCCACAAAGTTCCATTACTATGCTGTTTCTTCAGAGTTCTGGAAAGTTATCTTGGACAGTGCTTGCCAAAAGGATGAGAAGAAGAAATACAACAGTATTTAGCAAGAGTAATATTAGAGACTCAGTTTAGTCTAGTGGTTAAAACACCAGGCTAGAAACTAAGAGAATGTGAGTTTTAATCCCACCTTATCCGTGAAAGCCAGCTGGGTGACTTTAAGTAGGTTGCTCTCTTTCAGGTCAACTCATATCAGGATTGTGGTGAGGATAATAGGAGGAAAAATAGTATTTTCATAATCTTTTTATTTTTTAAAAAATGTGGGTAAGTAAATAAATTTTAAAAAGACTGATAGTAATTGTTTTGCATCTTTGGTGAGAATAGAGGAAAATATTGTCTTGTGTGACTGACACATCTGCCCCCAAATCATCATGGTGAAACATTGATTATATCAATCATAGCATCTTAGATCACAGTGAGATCTGGAGGTTAAATGGTTTTCTTACCTGATTAAGCAATAGAATTATTTTATTGGAAAAATGAGTGAATAATTTATTTGAAATAATAGAGCAGACTTGTAGCTTGAGTTTTAGATTTTGGCAGTGGTTTGCTCTCCAAACTTGTTTCAATTTAGTTTCTGAACGTTTTGTTACCAGACTAAGTAACATCAGCAGCATTTTCTTGACCTATTCTCCTTAGCTTAAAAAATAATTCTTTTTTTTTATCTCAACTCCTGACAGTTAGCTTCATATCATTCAGGAAAAATGATGATGATTCCGCATCCCCTCATGGCTATTCATCATGTATGAAATTTCTTTTTTTTTCCCCACATATAGATTTTACAATTTAACATTTCATTACATTTGGCACAAATTAGCACAATTATGAGTATACAAAAGCAATAAATATAAGAGTATAATTCAAAATGCTCTGTGTAGGGTTTCCCCCTCTGATGTATTCACTCAAAGGTCTAATCAGCAATAATTAGTCCTCACTTACTGACTGCTCATTCATGAACATTTAAAGTTACAACAGGACTAGAAAAAGATTTGAGTCCATCCTCAAAACTGTAGAATTCCCATGGTCATTCAATCATGATTTGTGTGTTTGGCAACCTGTACATGTTTACAACAGTCTCAGCATCCTGCAATCCCATGATTGTTATTTGTGATCTTCACAGCCAGTTTCTGACAAGCAAAGTCAATGGCAAGTCAGCGGGAAATCACAAGTTGCAGTCAAATGTTATACTTAATGATCTGCAATGATTTGCTTAATATGTACAGATAGAACTGACATTGTAATATGATGCAGTCACATAATCTTTCACTGTGCAACTGCATCTCTTAGCAACAGTGTTTCCATCCCAACTGTAACTGGTAAGCGAGAACTACTTTTATATCACTCCAGGGAAACAAAATAATTGTTTGTATTTTCTATACTTTATTATGGTATAAGAAAACCATGCTTTTCTGATTCTTCCTCAAGATTAGAGAACCATCGTGATACACAATTAATGTCTTTGTGCCATCTGATGGTCTGTGACTAATTAATATAGCTTTTCAACATACATGAGTTGCATGAGGCAAAGAGCAATGTCTAACAGATTGCATCTTGGTTTTTTTGTGCAGAATTATTTTTTACTATTTCTGTCCTGGCAATGTTTTTCCATGCACTGTGGTTTTCAGTATATTTGCATTGTTGATAGTCATCTGACTCAGGATACATTTAAAGTTCTATATTAGATGTCTGAAAAGATCAGATAATTTCTACACACACACGCACACACGTGCGCGCGCACACACCACAGAGACCACACATCTGCATACATATTATTCTCTTTCCCATACAAATCACAAAAAATACTTTTCCATCATTCTTTCGCTTCAATGCCATGCCAAATCATTTCATCCCCTATTATTCTTATTTCTATTCCCTCTGCTAAAGGCTCCTTATTTAGCCTTCCTTATCCACATCCATTTTGTCCAATCAAAATTGGTCTGCCATTTTCATTTTTGCAGCAATCAATCTCTTAAATACATTTTACCTTACCCACAGCTCTTTTCATTTCCTAATTCCACCAACTATTTATTTTCATACTGTCTATTAGCATACCTCCACATCCTTCTGTGGCACTCTGTAATTTAATACTTTTCATATCTTGCTCTAAACAGTGTCCATATTCTCCTTCCTTATGTTCACTTTCTATTCATTGGTTTGGGAGAGTAATCTATCTTTTAATACTTTTTCACACAGGACTCATATTTTCTTTTTCTGAATTCAATCAGTTTTCATTGTGATTTCTTCTTTTTTATGTTTTCCAATGTCCATACTGTGTACACTCCTAACAAAAGTTTGTCTCACACTCAGAACCTCATTTTCCTCTTGTATTCCTTACAAATTGTCACAGTCTGACTATGTGTAGCATGAATAAACCTATGTTTAAACTAATCCTTGAAACCAAGAGACATTTTAAAGCAGATACTTACCAAACTATTATATCATGTTCATTATTAATTGTCTATCCCTGTCTGTCTGTAATTTATCTATCTATCATCTATCTATCTATCTATCTATCTATCTATCTATCTATCTATCTATCTATCTATCATCTATCTATCTCTACTATCATCTATCTATCTATCTATCTATCTATCTATCTATCTATCTATCTATCTATCTATCTATCTATCTATCATCTAATGTTTTTTATCCTTTTCCTGAATTCTTGCATCTCAATCTCATCTAGCCAAATGTCACATAGCAGAGTCTATATTTTTCCTTTGGGGTTCATTCATTCTGGGTATTTTCCCTCTAAATCTAGCATTGTTGTTACTATTCTCAAGAACACATAGTTATCATCAACCTATAAATTTCTGGTTCCTTATACAGCCATAGCAATTTGTAATTTCTGGTGTAAATTTTAGACCTTTCATTTATAATTAAATTGTTAAGTACTGGAGTCTTCCACGCCATTGACTTACATTGCTGGTTCCTGATTGGCTGAGATGCGAGCAGCCAGCTGGCAGGAGAATCCCGCTATCCTATCGGTTAAATGGCTGACAGCTCCAGTATAAAAGGGCTGTCAGCTGTCCTTTGCTTTGCTGTTTTCCGGTTCGAGGTTTGCCTTACATTGAGCTGTATGTCACTGTAAATAAAGGTTGTGTTAGCTTCAACCTGCCTTGCCTCAGTCCCTGTCTGCCTCGTTCTCCCTACAGAACAAAATCTATGAATGAAATTCACTCAATAAGCAGCAACGTTTAAATGAACAAAAACAGAATAAATAATAAGATATGATAGTAGAAATGTGTATATAGATTCTCAGCCATCCAGCTCATGGCTGTCCCAAAGGTGCTTTTACAATAGGCAATTGTTTTTTCTTATTTTTCCTTGAAGACATTTTGCTTCTCATCTGAGAACTGAAGAAGCTTCTTGAATGAGAAGCAAAACATCTTTAAGGAAAGACAAAGAAAGTTGCCTCTTAAAAAAGCAACTTTTTTTACAATAGTATACTGACAAAGGTGCTTTTTTAAGAGGCAACTTACTATTACTATACTATTGTATACTGAAACTAGCAAAATCTTGTCTCAAGTGTTAACTGCACATTTGAGACTCCATTTCGTGCAGCTAGAAATGATTTCAGGAATTTTCTTAAAATTCTCTAAATGAGTCTTTTTTATGACCCTTTTTTCGATATAAACCCCTGTCCATTTCTCATAAACAATTTGAGTCAATGTTTTGGCTTCAAAAAGTTTTGAAGCTATGGGGAGTAATTGTCATCCACCAATGTAAAAGAAAGTTTTGATAGCATTCATTGACCTAAGGGTTGATTGCACTACATAATTCTGGCATGTGTTCCAAGTACCACTTGAGTGGAAACCCACCCTGAGGTATTGAAATGTGTTAGACTGCTCTAATTTATGCCTTTCCACTCTCCAGGAATATTGCTTAATTTTTCTTAGCAAAGACCAAAATGTTTGATATATAAATATGAAGCTGAAAACAGGGTATAAAACTCTATCCACTGAAACTACTGTATCATCAGGATTTCATAAAGCTTGATCAAATTTTGTTTCCTAAGGAGCCAAAAGATCAAAGAAACAGAATATATTAGGTTCATCAGGGAGTAGACCATAACTGAGGAAAATAAATCCAGTAATGTCCAATAAGGTATACATCATAACACCTGAATAGGACTAAGCACTGTGTTTGTGTGATGTAGAACAAGTACAAAATATGCAGAAAACTACTGTAGAAGAGAGAAAAAGATATCCTTTTTAATGCTATTTTTGATAATAAATGAGATGGGATTACGTATGGCATGTGTATCTATATCTACAAAATAAAAGCCAACAAGGAATTGATTTGAAAATTTAGACATCTACAAAATGAAAACCAAGTAGGAATCAATATGGAAATGTGGAGAGAAAGGACATATGGAATGAGTAAATTAATTAAGTAATTTTTTCCATTTTTTTCTACAATTTGTATTGGAAAATCATTACCTAGAAAATATTAGTAGAGTGATAGTGAGCATACATATGGATGCTATGTTGCCTCCATTATGATCCTTATTATTTTTATTTGACATAGTGGTTGGAATGATTTAAGAATCCACCTAAACTAGAACTTTGTTCTGCCTATGTCGAGTACAAAAGACCAGGACCATATGTGAAGTTTCAATTAAACTGATTAACTGTTAGCACCTGCTTGAAGTTAGATAAAAGTCAACGGAATTTAGGAGGGGTTGAACATAGTCTGCTTATGGCTACATAGAGATTCTAGGCTGATTACTGTTTTAACTACATAAGTTAATAAAATAGATCTGACACTTTTCCTCCCACAGCTTTTTTCAAATACTTTACCCATTCTTTCACACTGGTTCTGTCATAACTTACAGGTGGGGAAGTTAATGAAATGAATTATTTACAAAAATATGTATATTTCTGTATTTTATCATTACAACCATGGAACATAAAACCTCCAACTCTACCCTCTTTTGTGTGTGAGATCTACTTTATGTTCAATCATATCAACATAAAACTGATACAACCTGAATCTTGACCTTCTTTAATGAGTAATAACTACTGCCACTGAAGCAGTACATTTCCAAATGTGTATTATACAGCTCAGAAATATTCCCTATATTTTTGTTTTCTTTTAGTAAGTTCACCAGCATACAATTTCATTGTTTTCCCAAATTGCCTCAAGTCAGTGGGCCATTTAATGTGCATTGACCAACTCGTTGCTTTCAAATTGCCATGTTGGACAAGACTCTTGAGAATCCCTTGGATATCAAGGAGATCAAATCTGTCAGTCCTAAAGGAAATCAATCCTGACTGTTCTTTGAAAGGACAGTTACTAAAGCTGAAGGTCAAATAGATTCGCCATCAATGAGAATAGTGGAGTCATTGGAAAAACCCTAATGCTCGGAAGGATTGAAGCTGAAAGGAGAAGGGGACAGCAGAAGATGAGACGTTTAGATAGTGTCATTGATGCAATGAACATGAATTTGGGCAAACTCCAGGAGACGGGAGGGTCATGAAGAGTCAGACACCACTTAGAAACTGAACAAGAGCAACAACAATAGCCAACTTGTTAAAAAAAATTCTGCTGAGTTTGAAGAAGAAAATTCTGTGCCAATTATATGTTTCAACTACTGAACCCTCAAAAATATCTGTAAGGAAAGCTTCAGAGAGTTTGTAGAAAGCATGGAACAATGGGATAAGGGGAAAGTCCTATCTTCTCAATAACTAATCAAACTGCAGGAATTATCAAGAACAAAGCCAACTCAGCAGGAAGGCTGTACAGCGACACTTGAGCTGACACAAATGGGCCCGCAACTTGGGAGTCCTCCTGGATTCACAGCTAACTTTTGACCACCATCTCTCAGCTGTGACCAGGGGGGCATTTGCCCAGGTTCGCCTGGTGCGCCAGTTGCGGCCCTACCTGAATCGGGAGGCCCTCACAACAGTCACTCGAGCCCTTGTGATCTCTAGGCTGGAATACTGTAATGTGCTCTACATGGGGCTGCCCTTGAAGAGCATCCGAAGACTTCAGCTAGTCCAGAATGCGGCCGCGCGCGTGATCGTGGGCGCACCACGGTTCGCCCACATAACACCGATCCTCCGTGAGCTGCACTGGCTACCTGTTGGTCCCCGGGTGCACTTCAAGGTCTTACTCACCACCTATAAAGCGCTCCATGGTAGTGGATCTGGCTATTTGAGAGACCGCCTTCTGCCAATTACCTCCCTGCGTCCCATAAGATCGCATAGAGTTGGCCTCCTCCGTATTCCATCCGCCAGTCAGTGCCGACTGGCGACTACTCGGAGGAGAGCCTTCTCTGTTGCGGCTCCGACACTATGGAACAATCTCCCTGTGGAGATTCATACCCTCACCACCGTCCAGGCCTTCCGTACAGCCCTCAAGAACTGGCTAACCCGTCAGGCCTGGGGATAATCTTATTTCGCCCCTCCCGAATGCTGAGTGAATGTTGAGTTTTATTGTCTAATTTACTTTGTGCACATTTCTTTTTTTGTATTGTCCTACACTCCCCTTCCTTTTTTGATTGTAAGCCGCCCTGAGTCCCCTCAGGGAAAAGGGCGGCCTATAAATAAACTACAAACTACAAACTACAAATGAGAAATAATTATTTGCAACTTGGAGTATGAAAATATGGGCAGGATTTCCTATTCCTTGTGGGCTGGAGTGAATAGAAGATAATGTCCTCTGTTACTGGATCCATGAATTGTTCAGAGCCAGAGTTCATGAGGAGAATGGATATATGAATAGAGGAGTGTGAATAAATGTGTATAGAGATTCTCAGTCATCCAGGTCATGACTATCCTAAGGTGCTTTTTCAAGAGGCAACTGGACTTTCTGGTTTTTCTTTGAAGACATTTTGCTTCTCATCCAAGAAGCTACTTCAGCTCGGACTGCTGGGGATGGTGGGGAAGGAAGGATAAGAAGCAAAATGTCTTCAAAGTAAAAAAAAAAAGTTCAGTTGCCTCTTGAAAATGTACCTTTGAGATATGAACATACTTGTTCCAGTTTTTTGTTCACTTTTCAAACTTGGCAGAATTTGTGAGAAGTACAAAAATTTTACAGCCATATGCAAGAACTCAAATGTTTGTCCAACTCCAGTTGTATGCATTTCATCTGATTTGTTTTAAATTGTTCAACAAGCAAATGATTTGGTTTAGCACAGCTGGTGACTTTGCTGCTTAGTGTTACATTTCAAGTTAAAGACTTCATTTTTTTCTGTGCTAAGCTGTTGAAAGCTGGAGTTTATAAAACAAATTAAGTCATTTTTGCAGACAGAAGATTTTTTCAAACATCCATTACCATTCAGCAAAATGAAACTGAGGTTTTGTAAAATCCCTCCTGGACCAATCATGGTTTGCATTCTCTTTCTTTCTTTCTCTCTCCTACCCACTTTCATCCTACAACTTTTAGTACCTGTTTGCATTTAAATTATTGAAGTTGCAAATATATAGAAGTTAGTTGCAATTGGTACCTGTAACTTCATCCTCTGTTTGTACAAAATTGATTACTCCATTTCTTTTGTAGTTAAGAACTATGATTTATGTCCCAAAATATTTGAGAAGTCAGTGGAAGTCATTCCAAGCATCTTCTGCAGTAAAGAAGGAGAGAGAACATAGATTCGACTTTCTTTCAGAATTCTTTTAAAAATGAAAGAATGTGGTGTTGAGAGTTTTATTTATCTCTACTTCCAACCATCTTTGTATTCTATCATTTTAATTGATGTGACAGTTTGTTACTCTTCACCTGTGACTTATCATCCTTTATTTATATTAAAATTGCAATTTTGTGCATCCCTTTGCTCTATGTTTAATATTTTTTTCCTATTTCCCCTATTTTACTGCATTTAAATAAAAATATAGTTGCATTTTTGAATAGGTCTTTCCTTTCTTATCTTATAAATTGCCCAAGTAACTTATTTTAAAGAACTTAAGAGAAATAGTATATTTATTAATACATATTAGATGTTGCACAAAAATAAAACACTGCTTTCAGAAGAGAGTACAAATGTATTTTCCATTAGGAAAACTGAGAAAGATTAGAGAAATAGGAGGGTTACAGCTATGGCTACTTTAAAATTTGAATGTCTATTTGACTTGCAAGATGGAACCTGTGAACTTTGCTCGGTTTTCTATAAATTAGGGCAGATTGCAGAAAGCCAAAGAAGGCAGCTAATGGATGAGACTAACTATCATTATTGTCTTAGTTTCCACTACAATGGAATGGAGAAAGAGTTGAAAAGTGATAGTTCATATGGTCCTTCATTGTCCACTATAGTCATTGATGCCATTCCATTTAGAACGTTGAGGACTCTTTCTTCTGGGGCAGTAAGTAGCCACAATTGCCAAAATAATAATCACATCTTCACAAACAAACAGGCTCTTTAATTGTCAATATAACTGCATTGCTGACAACCAGCCAAACTCTCTCTGTTCCTGCTCTTTTCACATTTTGTCTGATTGACCATTGGGAACCTCAACATTCAAAATAGGAAGAATTTATAGACTTACAATATTCTATTAATATAGCTGTTCTAATAAAAGTAAGATTAAGTCTGAACCTTGACTTTAGTCTGATCTACCTGATAGGGCTGATTTCAGTCTTGAATAGTTTGATTGTCTCCTTTTATCTTCAGGAATGAGAGTTGGGCACCATTTTACTCATTTTTGCAAATTACTTTTTGGCTTTGACTCAAGTTTCATTTATCTGATTATTGCCTTTTAGGCTGGCCTTTAGGGACGGAAAAAGGACCCACTATTTATTCTGTTTATAAATTGGATCATTTCAATGAGGGTTGGTTCCCTTTTTAAAATAAATAATGATATTATCTACCACTTGGTCAATACTGATAGACTTTTCACACCTGGTTCTGATACTGTTGCCCTCAACAACAAGTTGCAACAAGTGTCATGTAATGATTGTGAGTTGATTCAATTGTTCAGCCATAAATATCCTTGAACATTTTGCTACATGGAGCCATGATACTAAGAATGTGTTATATATTTCTATTCCTTGAAACTAATGTCACATGTGCAATAGCTTCTTGTAAATCTTGGTTGCCACCTTGGTTGCGTCCGCTGAGTCCCGCCCAGCCGCCCTGTTTAGGATAACCCACTCCCTCCTAAATAGGAGGGATACGGGGGACCCCTTGCAGGGTAGGGCTGAGGATTATGTCCAATTCTTAGCGGACAAAGTTGCTCGGTTTCGGTCGGATTTGGACTCCACTTTTGCAGATCCAGCCGAGGCACAGGGGGATAATTTGGCAGACCATCTCTGGGTTGAGTTTCAGGATGTTGCCCCTGGGGATGTGGACAAGGAGAGCTGTGAGCTCCTCCACTTGCGTACTGGACCCGTGCCCCTCCTGGCTGGTTGCCAACAGCAGTGAGGTGACACGAGGCTGGATCCAGGCGGTTGTTGCTGCCTCTCTTCGGGAGGGGCACTTCCCCTCCGCACTTAAAGCGGCGGTGGTGAGACCCCTCCTGAAGAAACCATCTTTGGATCCAGCTGTACTCAACAATTACCGTCCAGTCTCCAACCTCCCCTTTGTTGGGAAGGTTGTTGAGAAGGTGGTGGCCTTCCAGCTTCAACGGTCCTTGGATAAAGCTAGTTACCTCGACCCCTTCCAGTCCGGCTTCAGACCTGGTTACAGCACAGAAACCGCTTTGGTCGCATTGACCGATGATCTCTGGAGAGCCAGGGATGGAGGCCATGCATCCATCCTGGTTCTCTTTGACCTCTCGGCGGCTTTCGATACCATCGACCATGGTATCCTTCTGCGACGACTGCGGGAGGTGGGGGGTGGGAGGCACTGTTTTGCAGTGGTTCTCCTCCTACCTCTCGGACAGGTCGCAGTCGGTGTTGATTGGGGGGCAGAGATCGACCCCTAGGCCCCTAACATATGGGGTGCCGCAGGGTTTGGTCTTATCCCCCTACTATTTAACATCTACATGAAACCGCTGGGCGAGATCATTCAGAGGCACGGGATAAAATACCACCAATACGCAGATGATACCCAGTTGTATCTGTCCGCCCCGTGCCAACTCAATGAAGCGGTGGACGTGATGAACCGGGGTCTCGAGGGCGTTATGGACTGGATGAGAGCTAACAAACTGGTACTCAACCCGACAAGACCGAGTGGCTGTTGTGTTTCCCTCCCAACAATTCGATCAGTGTTCCATCACTCAGGCTGGGGGGTCAAATTTTACACTCCTCAGACAGGGTTCGCAACTTAGGAGTCCTCCTGGACCCACAGCTGACCTTTGACCACCACCTGTCGGCTGTGACCAGGGGGGCATTTGCCCAGGTTCGCCTGGTGCACCAGTTGCGACCCTACCTGAACTGGGAGGCTCTCACAACAGTCACTTGGGCCCTTGTGACCTCTAGGCTGGAATACTGCAACGTGCTCTACATGGGGCTGCCCTTGAAGAGCATCCGGCGACTTCAGCTAGTCCAGAACGCAGCCATGTGAGTGATCGTGGGCGCACTGCGGTTCGCTCACATAACACCTATCCTCCGCGAGCTGCGCTGGCTACCTGTTGATCTCCGGGTGCGCTTCAAGGTGCTACTTACCACCCATAAAGCCCTTCATGGTAGTGGATCTGAGTACTTGAGAGACCGCCTCCTGCCAATTACCTCCCTAAGACCTATCAGATCTCACAGATTCGGCCTCCTCCGAGTTCCATCTGCCAGTCAGTGTCGACTGGCAACTACACGGAGGAGAGCCTTTTCAGTAGTAGCTCCGACCCTTTGGAACGATCTCCCCGTGGGGATTCGTACCCTCACCACCGTCCAGACCTTCCGTACAGCCCTTAAGACCTGGCTATCCCATCAGGCCTGGGGATAAAGATTGTAATCTATCCCCACCGGAATGATGAATGAATGTTGTGCTCTATTTTACTATGTGTTGTTTACGTCTCACTGTTATGTATTCCCCCTCCCTATAAATTGTAAGCCGCCCTGAGTCCCCTCAGGGAAAAGGGCGGCCTATAAATAATAAACAAACAAACAAACAAATCTGTGCATTCTCATTTAAATAAATCTTGTGGTGATGTTAGATACTGGTAGTAACAATCGCAAATCAGTGTTGTTCCTCTCCTCACCTGGTATTCAACTTTTGAATATATGGACCAAAATATGACTTTGTTTGGCAGAGGCAAAGATTTTTTTCGTATGTTTGTTTTATTTCATTTAAATACCACTTTTCTAGTCAGGATTACTAACAATTTTCCTTACAATCACAAAAAATATTTTTAAACAAAATTAGAGGATTTCCTGAATATAGTATGCATTATTATTGTTGAATGAATGTTGGATGACCAAAAAAAAAGGATTCTGCATCAAACTTGTTATTGCTGTTAATTGTGAATAAACACATATAAATACAAACATGCCTACACACACACACCATACACACACACACACACATACACACCGTTATTAATTATGTAAAAATATATGTACAAAGTTGAGTTATTTGAGCAAGGATAAAGTGTATTTGCTTTTTTTCCCCTTGTAGCTTTTAATGGTGTTTTATTTTTTTATACCGACTGAATGATATGGCTTTAAAGGTTTGTTGTAAATAAGATATTAAAAAAAGTTTTTTTGGTGTATTTTTAGAGAAAGTAATAAGCTATGGTGTTAAAACTGAAGGAAAGTATTCAACTTGTGAAAGAGTTTCTAAGAAAAGATAAAGAAAATATGATAAGTAATTAACTTGTGAGATATTATTTCAGGGGATTAAATTTCAGTATGTTTCTGTTAATGGAATCTTTTGTGATTAACTTTGAATGATGCAACTTTAAAGATTTGTTTAAAGATATGAGATAAGGGAAAATTATTATTAATTTATATTGTTTTGTATATTTAGAGAAACTGATACGTCACTCTTATAGTAAATGAAAGAATGTGAAACTGACTTGTTTAAGATATATAAGTGTACTATATATCTCTACCTATACATTTCTATATAGCTTTTAGTTGTCTTTATTGATTAAGATTAAATTGTGATGTTTTGTCATTTACTAATAGATAAAAGATGAGATATGAGATTAGGAGATTTCAAGATGAAATGTTAGAGAAAATGGTACTGTAAATCACTGAAATTGTTTGTACTTGTCTTGATGAGGGGGAAGTTTCTCTCTCTCTCTCCTTTGTTCCTTTTGTTTTTCTTCTTTTTCTCCTTTTTTCTTCTAATTTGTTCTGTTTGTAGTTTTTTTTTAGTTTGTATTAGTTTTTATCTTTATATTTCTATATCTTTTTAAAAAAAACATCAGCAAAGTCAGTATTGTTTAAAACACAAACTATTATGTTAGTTGTAATTGCAAGAGTTGTAGACCCTCTTTAGTAAGCAGTTATGCTGTGCTTACATTTCCCAATGATAATCCTGCCTTTAAAAATATTTCTATCCATCACTAAAACTGAATTCTAAACCATTGTCATCATCATCAGCTATTCAGTCGCGCAAAAAGCAAAAACCTCTTCAATACATATAAAGTGATCTTTACTTGGTATCCTGGAGATTGCAAATCACTATTTTAAAGTACATAATGATGTTTCAAACAAAGATTATATTATATAAAAAGGCTGGTGGGATTTAGTTGAGCACCAGAGAGCTTTAGATAAATCTTTGGATAATTAATGCAAAGAATTACAATGTACCATTACACACAGTTTCATATTCATTGTTTTGAAAATAAACAGAGTTCAATATCACTTAAATATACTCCTTTGTCTTGGATTTGTTATTCATTAATAAACTTGAGCTCATCAACTCAATTCAATTGGAATGTTACAGGAAAGCAGTTATTTTCAGGAGTTTGCTCATATAAGGACTTTCAGGGAGCCTAAATAAATAAGTTGCTAATAGAATTCAGCCAAATATTTGGATCAAAGTTCATTGAAGACAAAACAAAACCAAAAGCCACAATGATATTATTACATTATGCTCTAAAATGGAAGACAACCAGCTTGAAATCTCTTTTCTCTTATTGGTTGATGTCTTCCAATAATCTTGTTGGTGCCATAATACTGAGATAAAGCTGGCTTTTATAAGTCTGCCTAGTGTCACTATGGAATGTTCTTCTCAGGAAGTTTATGAGATCTCTTCCCTCATCTTCTACAAAAGGGAGAAAAATCCAAAAGAACTGTAGAAGGGGGATGGGCAGAACTACAGGTAAAGTCAAGAGAGGAATCAACCTAGACTCATTATATTCACACAAACAATCTAGGTCCAGCCCCTTTTGAATAATCCCATTAACTCTTCTCTTATTTAGTTCTGACTGTTAGTTGATTAGATTCTTGTGTATGGGCGTAAGAAATATGTCTTCTTGATGACAACTTAATCTGTAGTCTTGATTATTTTTGCCTTACAGTGACTGGATGTTATGCTACCATGTTTTCCCCAAAATAAGACAGGGCCTTATTTTCTTTTGACCTCCTGAAATAAGCGATTGGCCTTTTATTGGGAGGTCTTGTTATTTTTAAGGTGCAGGAGGGGCCAAGCATGGTCATCTCATGGCTGCTGCTGTGTTGCAATATTTTCAGGGAGGGCTTATTTTTTGGGAGGGTTTATTTTAGTGCATGTGCTCAAAAGCCCAATTGGGCTTATTATTCAGGGAGGTCTTATTTTCAGGGAAATGGGGTATCTGTTCTAGGTTTATTTCTTATTATTGGGTTCCACTGTATAGTTTATTGCTCTTTAAATTAATTGTTGGTTTTAAATTATTTTTGTTAATTGTTAATATCTGAAACTAATATATGGGTGTAATTCTTCCTTATGAAAACTAAAAGTCACTGAACAAATTGGATTGCCTTGATTATAAATAGTTGAAGTAGCATAAACAGCAGAGAATGGGGTAGGCTTAGCAAAAGCCTCCTGAGAAGTCAGGGGGACCTTCCATCAATAAGACTTTTTCAAACCAGTGAAGCCATTCTGTTTACTGAAAAGGAAGAACTTTTTTTCCTTTCATATGCCCATTACATATGGTCTCTAAAACATAGGTGAAAGTGGAAATAGAACTTCCCAACACAGGCTGAACATGTTGTGGATCTGCTGGAGTTGTCTTCTGATGATGAAGAGGATGAAGAACAGCAAGGGGCTTCTAGGAATAATAGTCCTGGAGGCAGTAATTTCATCAGTGTTGCATTTTCATTCATGCTTTGAATTCAACCTTACTTTATCTTGGTTTATGCCACTACACTTATACCTACCACCTAAAGATACTGGTAAAAAGATTTTTTGCTTCTAAAAATTCTGCCAGTGTATGCATATCTCTTGTTGACTGGCAATCAGCAATGCCAACAAAGAAAAACCTATCCCTCTCAGCTAGAGGAAGTATTCAGAATAGAATTCCACTTGAGGATCAAATATCCATCATCTGAACCACAGCAGATAGTCTCTGGGGAAAAAATCATGATAAATCATATTGATAAACTCCTTGGTGAACTTTCTGCTGTTTAGGATTAAGGCATTTTAAAAACATATATCTGAACATATGACAGCATATAGAACAATAGTTATATTTATGTAATAGTATATGGTATTCTATTTGCAATCAATGGACTCATGATCCTGTAGGTCATGTAATAAGGTAAAAAAGAGTTTAAATTGAACAAGGAGAAAGAAGACAAGAGATCAAAAGAATATTCAGAATAGATTAAATCAGTTAGCTCTATTCAGAGCTAAAATTACCAAGAGAAAGAAAGAAAGGTTCAATTCTTTTCAATAATTGTTATTGGTATTTTTTACCTTAATGACCAACTAAGACAAAATGACTTTTTCTTTAAAAGGTGTTCATGTTCTTTTCCCCCCTCAAACAATTAACTAGTTACTATAAGAGTAATTGCATTGAAAATCTTTTCTTTCTCTTTAGTGACAATCAGAAAACACTCAACTAACTTGTAAGAAATTGTTCCCTAGTTCCGGTCATCTGGTGACAATAGATCAATAAAAATAGGAAATGGCAATGAAATGGAAAATTAAAAGGAAAACTAATCTAAGCTCCAGTAAATAGCATTTGTTATAAAAGAAGACACCTCGTGGATATTACAAAGTAACATAACTAGGTGTTCTGACCCCCCTCCTCCGTCCAGTAACGAAAGCCGAGACAAGCTTAAATGAGAATGTTTTTTAATAGCAAGTCCAGACTCTGGTGGCTGAAAGCCAAATAAACAATAGATAAGGACTTTGGCAGCAAGTCCGACAAACCTTGGCAGCAATGCAAACAAACTCTGGCAGCAATCCAGCCTGCCAAGTTCGTTTCTCTTTAGTCCCAAACATTGACTTCTGCAAGAAGGGCGTGGCACAAGCAGTCTCATTTATAGTCTGGAGAGGAGCTTAATGACCATCAGCTGAGTATAATTACCTCCTGTAATTACATAGTTGTTCTTGACACGAGTAGCCCTTCGATGGCGTGCATCCCAGAACAACTCACAGTTGGATTCTGGATCACTCTCTCTTGTCTCCTCCCCTCTGATCCAAGGCTCAGGCGCCACCTGATGGCTGCACTCAGCTAAAGTCGGAACCCTGTCCAGGATCTTCCACATCCTCCAAGGCTGACTCATAGGGCCACTCGTTGTCGGAGTCTGGTGGCAGCTCCAACGGCTCCTGTCGGGCCACAACACTGGGTAACATTAAAAGTAAAGGTTGCCCTCGCACATATGTGCTAGTCGTTCTTGACTCTAGGGGGGAGTGCTCATCTCTGTTGCAAAGCTGAAGAGACAGCGCTCTCCGAAGATGTCTCTGTGGTCATGTGGCCAGCATGACTAAATGCCGAAGGCGCACGGAACACTGTTACCTTCCCACCAAAAGTGACTCCTATTTTTCTACTTGCATTTTTACATGATTTCAAACTGCTACGTTGGCAGAAGCTTGGACAAGTAACAGTTGCTCACTCCTTTACGCAGCACTCGGGGTTCGAACCATCTTAGCCACTGAGCCACCATGTCTCTAAGGTAAAATTATTGTAAGTAATTAAAATATTCAGCATAAGGATATTTCATTCTTCAGCAACAAAATGGTCATACCTAAACTTACCTGATCATAAATTTATGACAAACTTAAGACATTAATTACTAACTAAGCAAGCTGATTAAAACATTATAAAAGGAAAATGAAGAATAATATCTTAGCTTCTGAAAAGAAAAGCTCAGGTTCCTACTGTGCCTCATATAGCTTTGCAAGCAATCTGGTCCTGACTCTTGAATAAAAAATGCCTATGAACGTGGATAGAAGTCAAAATCTGGTATCACAAACAAATGTGTTTTCCTTTCGTGTGATGTCAATGTATAAACAACAGGATTCAGGCTTCCATGCTATGCCTGTCATGTTGCAGATTTTGACAAACAAATCTTTCAAATGCCATTATCTCTGTGTGAACACAATGTTGGTCAATAATTGCATATCATTTATTACCTTTTTGGCCTTTTTAAAATCTAAATAAATAAATATCTAGATATTTATTTGAGGGGGAGGAGAAAATTCATTTTAACAGAAGAAATAAATCTCAAAAAAGTTAGAAAATATACTTTAAAGTATTCCAAATGTTCCGTAGACTTGTCGTTAGTATAATGACTTAATTGAAACAAAGACTTATGAAGAGTTTGAATGTAGGGCAATTGTTCCTTGCTTCTTTTCAGGAATGCTTTGAAGCAGTTCTTGAAAGAAAAACTACTGGAAGTTTTATACTGTAAATGTCCAAATATATTTCCAGATTTGATTTTAACTCCATTGTCAATTGTTGCAAGTAGTCAGATTATAATGTTGTGGTAGTTTTTTTGGTTTTATTGTATACTAACAACCAGAGTCACCATGAATAAGATCGGTGGCCATGTAAATTTTATAGATAAATACATCATATATATAAGGAAGGAAGGAAGTAACAAACCGCATTGTCCAAAGCTGTAGATCCATAGATAGGTTGGATAAAGAAAGCAGATGGCAGAGCCTACCTAAAATTGAAATAACTTAAGCAGAGCCAGACTGAGTTAATAATATCTGAATTTCATAGGCAGCTGAACATCCACTTATCTTCAATTTGGGAAAGATGAAGGGAGAGAGTGAAGTCAAATGAGCCCTCCATTAAGAAAATAGCAAGCTGGATTCAATACTGCATCCAATCCTTTTAATGCAGAACTGGTGCAAAGTTATGGCATTATAATCCCTGTCCCCAAAAAGGACCCCTACAATATTGGAAAGGTCTAGTTTTTTTTAAAAAAAGTTAAGATAATACCTGTCATTTTTCCTTCCACTAACTGATATCTCACTTCTATATTCATTGCAATTTACAAAATTCCTTCACAAAGTATACACAATGTAATATGGACTCTGCAGAGAGGTAGATTCAAAGGGAGAAATGTGACTTGGAGGACCCATGGGCTGAGACCATCTTAAACTATCTGCCTCCTTTCCTGGAATCGATGTTTCCCTTCCAATTCCCAAAAATGACATGTTTGGTTTCAATGATGAATACACATTTATTCATGTTCCAATCTCTTTGTACTCTTCAGCGCTTTGTGTAGCCCAATAAATTAGGCACTTCAAATAACTTCCCAACACTTAGATGGTTATTTATTTTTTTAAGAATAAATTTCTTGTCCTCTGTCTATATTCCTTAAGTCAAATAAATAAAGAGTCTGATGTGTTCAGCACTTTTTGAGCTGACCTCATCTGATTAGTATTTGGATGGAAGTTGTTCTAGTAAACTATAGGGGAAAAGAGGGAAACATTTCAAGAAGATGGAATATAACAGAATAACAGAGTTGGAAGAGACCTTAGAGCAGTGGTGGGATCCTGCTGGTTTAACAACTGGTTCGGCGATCACATACTTTGAGCACATGCTCCACGCGCATTCATGCCTGATGTGAGTTCTGCATGCACACACAGTTTTAACAAAATTTATCTTCCACATTGCTTCTGGAGAGTAACACACTGATCCGCTCTGCCACACAAATCAGCCAAGAGGATATAGGTAAAGTGTAGGGGCAGGCAGGCTCACCTGATCATTGGAACAAACCAGTTCACTCCCGGCTGATTTTCGGAGCTATCAGTTTGCCCGAACTGATCTGAACCAGCTGAATTCCACACCTACCTTAGAGGTTTTCTAGTATAATACCCTACTCTGGCAGGAAACGCTATACTATTTCAGACAGTCTCTTCTTAAAAACATGCCATTCCATTTCACTCCATTCTATTATTTTATTATTTAAATTTATTATAGCCTCTCATTCCCATAGACTTTGGGTAGCTTGTATATGCAAACGTAGATTTCTGGCTAGGGAAACTATAAAAATATGTCCATAAAATAATCAGGAATCATGCTGGACTTGAAAAAAGACTATTTCTTCATTGAGCTCTCATTTTGGCATTTTGAGCTTCTTCAAAGAATATCTGTATTATGTCTAATGTTTACTGCATCTGGCAGAAGAAAAATAGTTCATCAGCTCTTTAAGTAACAGTGCATTAATATGAATTTGCTATAGTAAGTAACAAGGAAAGCAATTGAGGAATGGTATTTCACAGTTAATCTCTGATAGAGTTTAACATCTAGAATGGGTATTGAAAGTAACAGTACCGCCGATGTTTATACAGTGTACAAAAATGTCTAGACTGAAGTACGACTGATTAGACTGATTGCTCCAGTCCCACATAATTATTTATTTATGATTTATGTACTTATGATTATATAATTATACTTTATATAATTATGATTAACTCATGCATATTCAAACCATAAATCGGCTGAAGGGGAAATGAGGATTTAGGAAAAGAGGAGGTAAACAGGATTAATTACTGTCAAGTCACTGACTGAAGCTTTTGTGCAAATAAATGAACCAGCACATTCTGCCTCTAAAATGTTTTGAGAGAGAGCGTAGGATGAATAAATTCTACTCTAGCCAAGCACTCAGCTGGATTGTATATTTGAATGTGTACTGTTAGGTCACTCAGGAAAATTTTAAGACTTGATTGTTCTCTCAAGCTTTCTGAAAAGGTGATTGTAGAAAATACACTCCGTAATATTTATTTATTGGTTTGTTTATTTATGTTTTTGGCATTAAAAATGGTTTGATTTGTTTTGATTTTGGTTTGCTTGCATGTTTGTTTGTTTTGCAATTTGCTCTTCCAATCTATTATTCTTATCTTTTAATAATAGATTTTTTGTTGTAAGCAACCCAGAACAATGTGGGAATTGGACATGCTATAAGTAAAATAACATAAATGAATAATGGTTAAACCACTTGTTGTTTTTAGGCTCATTAGGGTAAATATGAGTGAGGCTTTTGGTAGGCTGATTATCATTTTATTATTAGGGCAGATTCTAAAACAGTTTGGATCCTATTTTTGCCTTTATCATATGAATGAGATTAGTGTGGATTTGTTTGATGTACTGTGTGTTTTATTATGGACAGTTTTTCAAATTTATATATGCTGGTAAGCAGGGTTTTAATACCTTTTTAAAGAGGCATACCTGCATATGCAAACATTCATATTAAGCACTCTGAACATAAAACGTCAAGATTAGAACAAATATTGCCAAATTATGCATTATAGCCACAATTATTATAGAAAGGAATGGACTATATTCTTCAGACTGAGCTTGTTTCAAGTGAAATAATTTCTGTTGCAATTGGAAAGGTTTGGATGACACTATGATTAAATAACTCTTTGACTTCAGTACTTTGCAATCTGTTGTAGCCCAGCAGGAGCCGTTGGAGCTGCCACCAGACTCCAACAGCGAGGGGCCCTATGAGTCGGTCCTGGAGGATGTGAGGATGCTGGACAGGGTTCCAACTCTGAGCAGGGCGCAGAGAGACTGGTTGGCCACCAGGTGACACCTGAGCCTTGGATTAGTGGGGAGGGGACAAGAGATCAAGAAACCAACAGTGAGTTGTTCTGGGATGCACGCCGTTGAAGGGCTACTCGGTCAAGAACAACTACGTAATTACAGGAGGTAATTACGTTCAGCTGAAGGTCATTAATGTCCTCTCCAGACTATAAAAGAGACTGCTTGTGCCATGCCCTTCTTGCAGAAGTTAATGCTTTGACTAAAGAGAAACAAACTTGGCAGGCTGAATTGCTTCCAGAGTTTGTCTGAAGTGCTGCCAAGGTTTGTCGGCCTTGCTGCCAAGGTCCTTATCTGTTTGTTTATTTGGCTTTCAGCCACCAAGATTCTGGTCTTGTTATTAAAGGACATTCCATTTTACGCTTGTCTCGGCTTTCGTTACTGGACGGAGGAGGGGGTCAGAACCGCAATCTATCTGTGTGAAGATTTTGCAAAGCAATTCTAAGAAAATGGACATAATCGGACTTTTATCCTCTGTATATTCAATTGACCTGGCATGTAGAGGTGAATTTTGAAATTGCTTGAAAGTTTCTTATGAAAGGAATTGAGGGCCAGTCTATGTTGATTAATGTATTGTTATACAGAACAAATCATATTATTGAAAGAAAAACTTTCAACAGTTTTCAAAGAGACAAAACATTGTACTATATTATGTATCATTGAGTGGTTTCTAATAGATTTTATGTTACAATCTATGCTTGTTTTGCTGTATAGATAAAAGAAGGCATAAATAAAAGTATAAACTACACTTCTTGCTATGTCAATTGAAACAAGTGACTGTACAATATCAGTCATATATTAATAACTTTTAATATACTTTTAATGCCGTGGGACAGTGAAATATAATTCAGTTTCTGTTACTGCACAGTTTGATGATTTTTGCAGCAGTTTGCTTTGACTATATATTTCATTCAGAGGTACTGTTAAAAAAAATATAATAGTTGCCAGTCAGGAAAAATGCAACAATCATAGCAATAGCAGTAGACTTATATACCGCTTCATAGGGCTTTCAGCCCTCTCTAAGCGGTTTACAGAGAGTCAGCATATTGCCCCCAACAATCTGGGTCCTCATTTTACCCACCTCGGAAGGATGGAAGGCTGAGTCAACCCTGAGCCGGTGAGATTTGAACCGCTGAACTGCTGATCTAGCAGTAGCCTGCAGTGCTGCATTTAACCACTGCGCCACCTTGACTCTTTAAATCATAGTTTACATCAGTGGTGCGATACGACCAGTACGCCCCGGTACGGGCATACCGATGCCTGCTGGGAGCACCAGGTACCATTCTGGTACGGTGATCTGGAGGGCCCACCTGCTCACCATGCTCCTTACCTGTATTTGAGCTGTTCGGGGCTTCCGTGCATGCGCAGGGAGCGTACACCATCTGTGAGATGCTCCATCGAGTAGCTGAAGCATTGCAGAGGCATCGTGGAGCATCGCGGGCAGTAAGTACACATGCATGCACTGTGCACGTATGCACACTGCGCGGATTCATGTGGTGGACGCCCAGCCCCGTTTTACTGTACCGATTGCAACAGGATCCGGAACCCACAACTGGTTTACATACCTCTGTAGATGAAGTTACCTATTCCTGACGCCATCCAGAGATCTTTCATTTTATCAAGCTTTCTTCCCAATAAAGAGAAGAGAGTACAAAAGAAAAAGTTATATTCTGTTTCTCACCATAAGAATGTAAAAAAATGAAGTCAGACTTTATTTCTTTTACAAAGTGATTAGCAAAAACTATAGTGATTTTTTTTCCTCCAAAAACTGAAGATTAATTTCTGAATTTGGGCTTCCCTGATCTCACAGAGAAATCCAATAGTAACACAATTTATCGGTATTGTTCAAATCCTAATATCACATCGGCATGTCTGTTTATTTAGTTTTCTCTAATTTGGTTTCCTATCTTGTATTCTGGGTCTACTTTGTGGACTGAAACTGCATGAAAGGAAAATAAAGAGCATTTGTTGAAATTTGGATTAGACTTTGTGTTCACGACTCCTCTAATAAGTACTTTCTTCACATAGAATTTCATGCATCATTGATTATAAGGCAGTTTCTCAAAGTGTAATTCAAGGATCCCTGGGGTTCCCCAAAACCTTTTCAAAAGTTCATGTATTCACAATTATTTGCCAGGTATTGAAAATATTTCCAAAAAATTGAAATATTATTCTCATTATTTTTTGTTTATTTTATTTATTTAGGGGAGATTTGCATGAAAAATGTTTTATCTTAACATATAAAAAGCTTAAATTTATAAATTTTAATTTTTAATATGGTAAATATTGATGATTCAACAGGCAAAAACTTTTGTGGGGTTTTCCATATTTTTTTTTAAATGGGAAGAGATCCTAAAAGCACACAGTTTAAGAAACATGGTTCTAAGCAATATAGGAAGCCTACATGTATTAAGTAAGATCTTCAGTTAATAGGATTAATTTCCCATATAATTGGGGAATATTTTTCCTAACTTTGCATAAGGGCTAGAAAACACGAACAGCTATTAATGTATAACTAAATATTTGCATTTTTTTTCTCTGCATCTTTTTGCTGGATCTGCTTATTTCTACCACAAACTTTCTTTCTCTGGCTTCAGTTTTCAGAAAGTTATTTTGCTGGTGGGAAAAAGTTCCCAAATCCTTTCCATGATTTCATTTCAACTCTTTGTTGGATGGTACAGAATAAAAAGTTGTCATGAAATCAACAATTTTTCTCCTTGCCTTGATTCTGTCAAACTTGTCAACATTTTCTCTTGATTAATAGACTGTGACAACCTTAGTTTAATGATAACTAAATCCTTTAACAACTCATTTATGGATGTTGATAGACGTTTCATAGTACGTATTCTTTTATATAGCATTAAAAATAAACATGGATAAAGAGCAACTCAGTATTGCTGAAATCTAGGCTAATGTTCTAAAAATTAATATTCTGTCCTCATTTTAAGGGTCCTATAAAATAGTTTTATTTTATGCAAACTGAATCCAGGAAACCCTAATAATGGAATGTAACATCTGAGAGATTGGGGAAGGAGAAACTGCAATCTCAAATTAACTGTTTTAAATTCTACTTATTTCTAAGTTAATCTAATCTTTGAAACTGTTCCTCAAATGACAGCAGCTCCAGTTCTGTTGATGTTAGTTTAATATCCCCACTGACAGTTATGAATGGATTTGGGCAATGGGCTATGTCACTTGCCTGTGAATTAGATAAATCTTAGATTTTATTTCACCTCTCTATACTTAGCTTTTGCAGTTACCCCTTAGCCATTAATCTATCAAAAAGGAGAAGATATCATCTTTCAGGAGAAATGTGTCATAAATATTTTGATAAAATATTTTTAATCCTTGGAAACAGATGGCTGTTCCATAAAGGTTGTCAGCTGAGCAGGTTTTGGTGACAGAAACATACTAAACAACTGTAGTTGGAGGAGGTTTTTCCCCCATCATTATTAGATTGATTCCACTATTAATCAATCACAGCTGGTTAGCCCTTTGACAGCTAGAATGTCCTGGACCTAATTTGATTGTCTTGCACTACTTCTAACTAAGAAACTTGTACAAGGTATGATTTGATCAAAAAGAAATTGGTTCACTAAGCAGGAAATAGGGACAGATAATCCAAGTATTTCTTGCTCACATAGGAATGTGCACAACACCATTTGTGTGGTATTCTGCTTTCCAGTTTTTTCAGGTAGTAGAGCAATACTATCAAAGGACTTACAAATCGATTTACAACAGAGAATTGATGCCTCAGCTTATTTTGCTCCCTTTTTGTCCAGATGGTCAATGGGGGCAAGTATGGGCTACATAATGATAACCTAGAGATTTCTAATTATGTATGAAAGTTGCCAGCCATTCTGAGAGAAGCTGCCATCTGGAAAGACCTCACTTTTAATGTCAACATTTCATTACCTCAGAACAGATAAAATAGTAGGAAAAATTGACTTTGATAATGTCTTTCAAAATAAGAGAAAACTAACTTCCCCAAGAGCTGGGAAATTCCAGAATACTTATTAGATCACATTTTCTTTAGTAACTATGGAAACTATATAATGTATTTATTACATATTATATCTATTTCTGGTAGAAGCATCTATTCTCACTTGCTTAATCTCAAAAAAAACTTGGCAGACACTGCCTTGGCTAGTATTTGGGTGGAAGACTATCAAGATGTTTCAGAGATGAAAACTAGTTCAGAAAACAATTCAGAAGATAAAACGCCTCCCTCGGGGGAGGGCCTTCTCTGTGGCTGCTCCAGTCCTCTGGAATGATCTCCCCGTGGAGATTCGGACCCTCACCACCCTTCAGGCTTTCCGCAAAGCCGTCAAGACCTGGCTGTTCCAGCAGGCCTGGGGCTGATGAGTTCCCAGCCCCACTTGAATTGTTATTATTGTTGTGTAGCTTTTAATCTGTTTTTTGTATCTTGTTTTTGTCTTGTTTGTTTTTTGTACCTCCCCCTTCCCCTAACTTGTTTGTTAGCCACCCTGAGTCCCTCAGGAATAGGGTGGCATACAAGTATAATAAACTAAACAAAACAAAACACTGCTACTGAGAAAAATAATGTTTTATCCATGCAGCCAACAGAGGTTAAGCTTGAATAATGGACGACTTTATTCTTTCAATGGGGTAGACCCCACATGTTTAGAAAGCTGAGGCTTGATGGAAATTTGACTAGCTTACATTTTATATGAACTGGTTGCAGAAGCTTAAATATTACTCTCATTTTAAAGGCAAAGAGTGTCTTTCTTCCTATTTTTTAGTAAAGCACAAGTTTGTTAGTGGCTTTAACAGGTTGCAGTGGCATCGGATCATAACAAAAACTTAATCAAATTCTACATCAAAGTATAAGTCATTGCTTACTAAATCTGTCACAGTCATAAACAAGTCAATAAGTCCCAAAGGTGTTTTTCCAAGAGACAACTGGACTTGCTGGTTTTTCTTTGAAGATGTTTCGCTTTTCAGAGTTCAAGAAGCTTCTTGGATGAGAAGTGAAACATTTATCAAAGTTTGTTGCAGAAAAATCATATCCAGAAAGTACACACAGATAACCGATTCAGTTGGATTCATTAACTTCTTTACATATAACATATGAATAAATGTACAATACCAATAATAGTAGAGTCTTTCAACATGGCAGAAGTTACAAACAGAAAACAAGCAGGAGTGAACAGTTAGTTTAATTTCAGAGTTCAGAGCAGACAGAGTAGTTTCAGTTTCGATTCTCAGCACAAAGATCTGTTTAAGTTTCCATTTGCTAACTTAGTTGCTATGCCTATTCATTGGCTGACCTTGTTGCCATGTCTCTCTCAGTCATACATATTCTAATAACATTTTCAAAGAAAAACCAGAAAGTCCAGCTGCCTCTTGAAAACATACCTTTGGGACAACCAGGACCTGGATGACTAAGAATCTCTATAGATAAGAGACAATAAGATTTCCTTTCTAGACTGCTAAAAAGGGTCTGGAATCATTTATTTAATAATGCACATGGATAGAGAGTCCAGAATAATATCAAATGTTTTCCCTAAAAACAAAACATCTTTCTTTCCAGTATTTGTATTGGTATAAATATTAAATAGATTCATGTAGGTAAAGTCTCTTTCTGAAACATTAATATACCTCTGCATTGTTTTGTATCATTTTTTTCTCTCACAAAATGAATCAATGTATCTGATACTATTAATGTATCTCTGCTACTGTGCCCAAAGTATATCCCCCTTAGGAAAAGGATACGGCCAGTCTTGAAAACTGTCAAAATCTGGCCGGAGGGAGCATTCTGCCAGTTGCAGGACTGCTCCACCAAGTGGAGTATATTTGAACATTTGGAGCTGCAAGAATTCACTGACACTGTATTCTCATACATTAAAACATTGATAGACAATGTAACAATGAATAGGAGTTTACAGTAATCATAAACTCTGGATGTCAGCAGAGGTACAATCACTTCTGAGAGCCCGAAACTCTACCTTCAAGGCAGGAAACAAAGACAAATACAATGAAGCCAGGGCAAGCTTGAGAAGAAGCATTAAGGTGGCTAAACAGAAATACAAATAAAAGGTAGAGAAGTATCTGGAAGATAATAACTCAAAACAGGTGTGGCAGGGGCTACAACACCTAACTATAAGGGTAATACAAAAAAAAATAGCCAATGCTAATGCCCTGCTAGTAGAGAAGCTAAATAGCTTCTTCACCCACTTTGAGGTCAAAAGATCAGTCTCTGTGGCTCTAGCCCAAAGGCCCTCTGTCCTCCAGCCACTCAACCTGGATGAATATGAAGTGAGAGCTGAGTTGAAGGCTGTAAATCCCAACAAAGCAGCAGGTCCAGACAGGGTGTTGGGGAAAGTGGTAAAAACCTGTGATGACCAATTAACAGGGGTCCTGACAAGGATTTTTAAACTCTCCCTGCAACAGGCTAGAGTCCCATCATGCTTGAAAGCAGCTACAATTATCCCAATTCTGAAGAAAGCAGCCATAAAAAGCTTGAATGACTATAGACCCATTGCACTGATGTCTATAGTGATGGAGTGCTTTGAGAGACTAGTCCTACAACACCTCAGATCCTGTCTTTCACCAAATTTTGATCAACACTAGTTTGCTTATAGAAGCAACAGGTCGACAGGGGATGCCATCACCACTGCTCTACATATTGCACTGAGCCATCTTGAGAAATCTGGGAATTATGTCAGAATGTTTTTATAGACTATAGCTCAGCCTTTAGCACTATCTTAGCAGGAATTGTCATTGAAATGTTGACTGACCTGAATTTCCCTCCCCTCACTTGTGAATGGATCAAAGACTTTCTGACGGATCATCCACAAACAGTAAGGGTTGGGTCCTTTATATCTTCCACGCTGAAGCTCAGCACAGGCTCCCCTCAAGGCTGTGTGCTCAGTCCATATCTGTACTCACTGTATACATATGACTGCATTTCCTCTGATCCATCCAACATCATAATAAAGTTTGCAGATGACACAACAGTGCTGGGTTTCATTACTGGAGGGAAAGAATCAGCATACAGGGAAGAAGTCCAGAAGGTATCCGCATGGTGCTCAAGAAACAACTTACATCTAAATACTGGTAAAACAAAGGAGATGGTGCTAGATTTCTGGAAGCACAGAGAGGAACCTGCCCTACTGTATATCGAGGGGGCTGTGTTGAGAGGGTTTCCTCTTTTAAATTCTTGGGAGTGCTTATTAGTCAAGATCTCACCTGGAAAAACAACACATCTCTGGTGATTGGAAAGGCCCAACAGAGGCTTCATTTCCTTAGAGTCCTGCGGAAAAAAAAAAAGTGGAACAACGGCTGATGACCTCTTTCTATCGATCCACCATAGAAAGTGTCCTCACATATTGTATTACAGTATGGTATGCTGGTTTAACAGCTGCATATAGGAAGGCACTACAGAGAGTGGTCAATTTGGCACAAGAAACAATTGGTTGCCCTCTGACACCACTGGATAACAGCTCCAGATCTCCCTGCTTTAGCAGAGTAAAGAATACTCAGAGATAATTCACACCCTAGTCAGTGTCTCTTTGCACTTCTACCATCAGGCCGAAGACATCAAAGCATAGCCAGCTGAACAAACAGGTTTAAAGATTCTATCCCTGGGCTGTGAGACTTTTAAATGCAACCACAATCACTCTATGCATATGCTAGTTTTTTTCTTTTTCTTTCTTTTTTGTTTCTGTTATAATTTTGCATCCATGAGGTTAAAACCAATTTCGTTGTATTTAAGTACAATGACAATAAAGATTACACTTATACTTATTTCATTTTTTTATAATCATCCTATATTTGTATTTATTAACACAATCATTGAGTATCAAAAAAACACTGGAATTTTCTGTCAAATTCAGTCTTAAAATTTTGCTAGGAGTTTTCCTGCATCTCATTTGATTTATATAACAAAACACTATTTTCTTGGGAATTATGTGTATTTCATTCACAAATATACTCATCTAATAGACAACCCTGTCTCTGTAACTCCTAAACTTGGCTACACTCAGTACTATAATTTCTCTATGGTGACATGGAGTCATTCTAGTCACATTTTCACATTACACAGCAGCTGGACTAAACTATTAAGCATGTAGCCAAGCAATAGCTTGACTTTTTGGAATGAAAACTGGAGAAAAGATTTAAAATTGACATGCCAATTGATATTTCAATCTCTCTGACTGAAAAGCTAAATGACTTATAGATATTCCCCAATTTCACTCTCCTTTTTTGGGAACAAGGTTTGATAGAGTTGGATATGGCATTATGTGATGTCATAATATTATGTGATGGGCAATTGAACTGGTATTAAGATATTGGCCCAACTTTCAGAATGTCAAAAGTTGACCTCTTTGCTGCCTGCCTTTAGGCTCTTTTAAATTATTCTACTCTGGGGCTTTTCAGTTTCTTACCCTGTGACTTTTCAGTTTTTTATATGGGTTATATATTTAACTTTTGCCATGTTATACAAAACTGACAAAGAAAGCTGATATTCTTACAATAAGAAAGTTTAGTGCAGCAACAACAATAACAAAATGTGTACTTCATTTTCAAAGACATTTGTTATATTCATTTTTTTTAAAAAAAATGCTAATCTCCCAGAATCATTTAGGTAAGATGGACAGTGTAAACATTTGATAAATAAATAAATGTTTGTAAGGAAACAATTATTTTATTAACTCTTGCTTGAACAGTCATCATTTATAAAACTTATATTTTCCATTGTCAAACTGGCTACACTTGATAATTTAGGTACTAACACTTGTATGCCATTCATTTCCAACAGCCCAAAGAAACTTACATCAATAAACAAAATAATTTAAAATAGTCATAATAAATAAACAATATTCACTATATCATCACCTAATGGATTTAGGTCAATCTTCATGATTCAGAAGCACAGCACCATAGATCACCATGTATGAAATCTTATTTGTAAATTGAGGTCTAAGGTTCAGTTGGGATTGTTGCTACCATACCTTTCAATGCTTGAAATAGTATACTACGTAATCGAGTGGTATAACTGTGTATCAGAGCAATTTCAAAATGGCATGCTATCCTCAGCCAAAAAACCATCATTCTGGCCTGATGGCAGCAACCTATGGAACTAGATGCTAAATTTATAGCCTTTCTCACATACCTCAAGTTGAGTTCCAGAAAATATTTTCCTCTTTTGAATTCTCTTATAAACCATAACATAAATTTGAAACTGTCTGTCTTATCTCTTTATGACAGAGACAAGCACTATATTGTAGAATGCCTGGAGCATATCTTTTTCTCCTTTATTTATCTAAGTTACTGACTGGTGAGCATATGTGTGTGTGTTTTCTCCCCATGAACTGAGAATGAGAATCACTAGTAAGACCATAATGTGAGAGCCCTCTTTTTTTTCCTGGAGTGGGAGCCAAGTAAAGCATCTGCCTAGTAGTTAGGTGGAAGCAGTAACCCTGATACCGAAGGCAGGGTAGGATGTGAAGCAGTAGTGGGTTTCAATTTATTTTACTACTGGTTCACTCGTGCGCGCACCCTCACATGACACTTCTGCACATCTGATATGAAGATCCAGACGATCTTCCAGAAGAAATAAGGTTCAAACATCCTGCTTTGTATATTGAGTTTAGCCATGCTCTATGGCAGTGTTTCTCAATTATGGCAACTTTAAGATGTACGGACTTTAATTCTCACAATTCCCCAGCCATGCTTTCTACATGGAGAATTCTGGGAATTGAAGTCCACATTTCTTACAATTGCCAAGGTTGAGCATACTCTTCTATAGGGAGTGAGAAAGAACTAATGCTCTAAAGATGATCCACATGCTCTTTTAATATATGGGAGGAGCTTTCGAAGTATTTCTAGCAAGACTAAGAGATACTGTAACAGCTTTGTTCCCTATGCCATCTGCCTGGTAAACTCACAATATTTGTTTTTCTCACCATGTTTATGTATAGATCCGAATTAGACTGTAAAATATGCAGGTATATGCATAGCTCTTTCTTTCTTTCTTTCTTTCTTTCTTTCTTTCTTCTTTCTTTCTTTCTTTTCTCTTTTCTTTCCCTTCTCCTTTTTGTCCCTTCTTTCTTATTTCTTTTTTTCTATTTTTTTTTTTTTCTTTTTTTATCTCATTGTCTTTTTTTTTTTTTTTTCTTCTTTGTTTTTTTTTTTTTTTTTTTTTTTTTTTTTCTTCTTCTTTTACCATATTTATGTAGGAGGTGTGACCCTTTGAAAGCTATATGCAATCAAATTTCATTTTAATGTGTGCCGATTAGTGTACCTTCAAAGTGACACTAAAGTTATTCTAAGTTCTAAATATATGCTAGTTGTTCATGTAAAAGGAAGCTTTATTTTAATTTAGTGCAAATATGATAAATTTCTCCAGTTCCTGAAGTAAGGATGAGTAGTCTCCAATTGAGAGTTATGGAAGAGTTAAGTCTGTTTGTCATTTTATTGGGCAAAAAATGCTTTAGTAAATTTGAAGTAGGTACGTTGTTTTTCATTACTTGATTATGGTCTTTCTTTTGTGTGTTCCCTAGCCACATGGACAGCTTGAATCAGCCACTCTTCATTTAGCAATCTCATTTCGTGAGTGTTTGCAAATATGATAATAAATATAATGAAACATTCTTTTTTCTTCTGACCCGACAACAAAAACCTTCAATATGAAACTGATTTAAGTTCAGGCCAGTTTCCAGCAGCAGCAATAAGGTTTCTAATCAACTAATTAAGCTGAAGGAATTGAGCTTGTACTTTGCAGTTAGCACTTGGCACTTGTGGTTAGCATATAGGCAAGTACTGCATTGTGGAGAACAAGGAGATAACTATTCAAGCAACCGGTTTGCCCTGGAAGCGACAAAAAAGGGGGGACAGGTCAGGCACAGGACACTGTATAAAAGGTGTTTGAGAGGCAGTAACAGATGATTTTCACAGCAACTCTTCTCTCTGTTAATCACATGTTCACTCAGCGATCATTTTGCTCAATGCCAATGATTTTAATTCTGATTTAAGGAATCAATTGCAGTCAGTAAATAAGAGGGTTAAATACTTAAGTAGATAAATAATCCAGAGCTTAGTTCATAAAATGATAAAATTGGTTCTTAGGGGCACTTAAGAAGTACCTCAGTCCTTTCCATGTGCATATCTATTTAGAGGAAACCACTTTCAAGACAGATGAAATGAATTTCAGATGGTGCTGAAGGACTACTTCAGTTCAGTGAAACTTCATTCAAATCACTCCGTCAAATTGATTTAAGATTCAAAGTGGGAATCTGCTTTGAAGAGCAAATTGGATCAGGTAGCTTCAAAGCGCTTCATAGCTTTTCAAAGTGCTTCTCAGTTTGAAGCCTTTTCTACTGCTTTTGGGGTTGTTACTGTTGATATAAAATGTTGTGACAATTCAATATGCAGAAAATGCTGTTGGGAGTTTAATGGTGTCGTGGGGTCTCTAATATTGACATAAGTAGGCGTCCAATCATTTCAGTATGGCATTAAACTCTTTGCCTATCACATTTTTGAGCTAGGAAGTCTGATTTTGTTCAACTTTCATTCACTTCCTTAGTTCACAGGTTCTCCAACAAGGTTTAATTTTTATTTCACTCATGCTAATTGATAGTTCACTTCTGTGCTGGTTCTGTCAGACTGACTTGGAGCAAAATCTAGTTCTTGTCGACCATTATGATAATCTTCCTGGCACTCCTGGGATTTCTGGCAGCAGCAAAACTACCCAACCTTAGAGTGGAAGTCAGCAGGTTTTTTTTTTTTTCCTATCGCAGAACAGACACATTTTATCCAGACTTACACCCAAAGTCAGCAATAAGGGCCAAACTTCCCAAAGAGATATGCCACACCTCCTGATAGCCAAAATTTAGCCAAGCAAATTTCAGAGGTGGTACCTTTAACTCATTGTCCATCTAAATCATGGAGATGTATACCAGTCTGCTTTCACCTTATATAGCAGCAAGATCTGAGTATTATTACTTTTCATATGTAAACAATCCTGTCTATCTCATTTCCAACATGGTCACTAATGTAAGACTTGTCATTAGATTACATTTTCTTCATATGCTATTTTTAGTCTTCTGTGTCTTCTACATTTTGTCTTCCTTCCCTTTCTCTTCTCTCTTCCCTTCCAATGTTGTTTCAGTTTCTATTATCACTCCATTCCTGGTCATGCTTACCTTCTCTACCCCCATTATCTATTTCCACCTTTCTTCTCTTTCTTTCTCTAACAATTATAAAGCTTTTCATTTACCACTTCCTAATTCCACTTCTTCTTTTATCTGGTCTGTTCCAGACGTTCCACTATAGAAACAAAATACACTCTTTCACAGTTGTCCTCCTGGACCATTTTCTGTATTGTAATGCAAGATTACTACCCCTTTATTTATTTTTGTCTGTAATAGGATCCAAGCCTCCATTCACTACAAACTTTTCATTAATCTTGCAGAAAAACAAATGATACTAAAGTGTCATGTCCAAAAAGAGCTTAAAGATGGTTATTTATTTCACCAACATGATGCAGAAAAAATTCCAGTGAACATAGCAAGGTTATTTCTTTTCTTTTTCTCATTACTAAGGGTCTCTGTTGAAGGAAACTTCATTTCCTGGAAATTCTTTGTGAGGCAAACTTGTCTATTGACTAATATGAAAATTGCAGCCATTTTGAGGTTACTTTGTATATGCTTAAGTTTGGGAGGGGCATTTTGTGATTAAAATAACATCTAATGTCTGTGAGGGAAAATCATCATATTACTATCAGTAGGCATTTTATTTAGAATTAAATTCATTTGGAAGTTGCTGACACCAGAGATTAATCTATTAAATTAAAATAAAACAAAATTATGGAGAACATGTTTGTATAGCTTGACTATCATTCAGCAGAATAATAAAGCAACATTTTTAAACTTGCATAAACCCAGATGAAACCCAACAGTGGATGAAAGGGGATTTTGATTTTCAGAAGCAGACTAAGTGGCTGATGACAAAGGTAGGAAAGGATAAGGAGGAAATATTGAACAAGTTATTTATTGCAGGTTCATGTTAAATCTGTGCATGTTTTTAAAAGATTCAAAGGAAGTACTTTGGACCTCAAGCACAGAACTCTAGCCTACTCATTAAAGCAGACCAACTTTTAGGAGTCCATATATGCCTGGTGGGTTGGGGGAAGAAGGGTGATGCTTTAAGTCCCAAAAGTGCTTTTTCAAAAGGCAACTGGGCTTTCTTGGATTTTTCCTTCAAACATTCTGCTTCTCATCCAAGAAGCTTCTTCAGAACATCCATGACCTGGATGATTGAGAACCTCCATAGACATGATGCTTTAAGCAATCTACTCATTAAAGTTGGTGCAACTCTTATTGGAAGAAAAATCCGGTCTGATTTCAATCTGAGAGAAAGGCCCTGGAAATAAAAGAGGCTATTTGGAAAGAAGGACTCTGTTTATTGATGAGCAGAATCAAACACAGCATGCAGTTCTGGGACATCTGACAAATTAGTTTGATAAGTACATGAATTTTTATAAGGTTCTGAGATGCTGCAGGGGGTTGTGCAACGTAGTGAGCCTGGTATCTTTTGCTATTCTAATGGAGATGGGTTAATCCTATTATGTTCTAAATATCATATCCTGTTTTTAGAAGTTGGGTGGTGGGGCTGTAAATTCTTAATTCTGTCATCTGGACCTGAAGGTGTTTTGTTTGCGAATAGGGTGGCCTGGATTTCTTAATGGACATAAAATATCCATTTTTAAAGACTTCAGGCTTCTGCTGGAGGCTGTTGGGCTGCTGGGGCTGCTTTCTGCTTTTATTAAGACTTTTCCCTTTGAGGAAATTAATATCCTGCCTCTTTTAAAGTTCTACAAAATTTCATTCTTCTGGGGGGAAGGAGGGATTTCCACATACTTAAAGCAGCAACATTATTTCTAGATTAGGCAGAGGCCTGAAGAAAGTCTGTTTTAATGAGGCAGAGAGAGAAGAAGAACAGGCACTACCAGGAGCCTATAGATGTAGGGATTTTATTCAGTGATGTTTTCATGTTACTATAGTTTGCTACTATGTTATACATAATTGTCACGGAATTTCAGTAAAATGTCTGTGTCACTCTCTGTTTTGCTTGCTATGCTTGCTTGCTATTGGCTGGCATAAGAACGGAGCGGGGTGCATAGTATTAGGGAAGGGAATTATATTGTACTGGAGGAGTCTGGTTCTCACCATCTTCGCAACATGCTGGTGACTGATGTTGGACTTGGTCAAGGCCAACCGTTCTGCATACCAACTTGATGAGGCTGTTTGAAGATGGCATCCCACATGACACCTTAGGGAGTTGCAGATTTGACAATAGGTTGGGGAATTGGGGGGAGGGTGATGGATAAACGTTTGATATGTATATGTTCCCACCTTTCTGGCTCAGATCTTGCTTTCCCTTTAGCTGTTTTCACTTCATATCTAGTAAAAGTCATTTATCTCTATTAAATGGAGTTGAGGTTTTCCTTCTTGGATATTGAAGGAGGCATGCTTGACAGTCTGCAACATACACTATAATATTACACATACTGTATTACAATTAGTGTGAATTGTATAATTAAAATTATAGAATCAACTTGTCTCTGGATGTAATATATTTTGGGTGTACTGCTAGCTAGATCAATCCTAATCTCAAGCAAATTTCACTTTAAAAATCAAAGACACAAATGGGAAAAACTCTGCTTAGAATCTTAATACCCATTGAGAATATATATCTACATAACCTGTAGTGTGATAAAAAGAATAATCCCTGGCAGAAAAATGCATATTAAATATGCACAAGTTTGAGAGCTAGAAAATAATTATAATATCCAAGAGAAGAGTTAGTAATCTATGTCTTTCAACTACAATTCTCAGCACTCTTCACCATAGGTCAGTGGTGGGCTGCTGCTGGTTGGACCAGTTCGCATGAACTGGTAGTTGTGATCACTGACTAGGCCCGCCTCCCTGCCCCTGCACTTTTCTTTCCATTTATAACTAACTTTCTAGCTCATTCCCCCTGCCCAAACAAAGCAAGAGAGCATGCGCGCAACACACGCACACTCACAACCTGTGAGCCAGTTGTTAAGGTAATGCAGTCTACCTCTGACCATAGTCCGTTATTGATAGTAACTACTAATAATTCTAATTCACTAGAATCTGATAACTAGCTTTTTTGATGGTATTTCATTCTTGAAACAAATTTCAAAATAATTTTAGTCATCAATAGAGGAGTGATGTTGTTTTTGAAAGAGGGATCACTTTCTGAATATTCATTTATGAGAGTAAAGGAATTCCAATCAATTTATTATTGACTTTGGCCAGCAAATGAATTAGAGGAATCCAATACCTGAGAGAGGAATAGGTATAGGTTTTTGTTCTTCCAATTGCATTTATGTCTGAGATTTTGGGGAAAACATGATAAGCCACACTCTTAATTCTGGAGTGAAATATATACTCTGAGTCTCCAAGTTGTGCCAAGCTGCTATATGAAGCAATGAAAAATAGTGGTTTTTACAGCTAGAATTGGCTGAAGAATTTATCATTATCTGATTTATATCTGTGAGAAATACACATGCACACAATATATGTGTATGTATGTGTGTGCTGTTTTTATTTATATAAATATCTACAGACCACTCACATTCTAGACAAAACTGTTTCAATTCCTCCCCTCAAGATACTGCTATAGGGCATTACATGCCAAAAACAACTAGATACAGAGAGCTTTTCCCTCATGCTATCAGTTGGTTCAACACCTAATTCTTCTAGTGCTGTCTAATGTCTATGTATATTTACCCATTTAGTATGGCTGTAGTATCCTTATTATCCTCTTTACTGCAGACTCTTATTGTATTCTTTGCTTTTCATGTACATGGAGTACTTTATTCAAGACAAATTCCGTGTCTAATCACACACAAATAAAATTCAATTCAATTCAATTCAATTCAATTCTATTCTATTCCATTCTATTCCATTCCATTGTATTCTATCCTATTCTATTCTAGGGGGCCCAAGAATGGCTTCTGTGATACCACTGCTCTGCAAGCTGCACTGGCTACCAATCTGCTTCCAGGTACAATTCAAGGTGTTGGTGATCACCTTTAAGGCATTCATAGCATGGGTCCATGGTACTTGAGAGACCATCTCATCCCATTAGGATTAGCCCATATCTCTTGGGCCAGCAGAAGAGGCATGCTGCAGGTCCCATAAGCCTGATTGTTCTGGCTGGCGAGGTCCAGGAAGAGGGCCTTCTCTGCTGTTGCTCTTGCCCTTTGGAACATCTGCCCCCCAACATTCTATCTTTTGTAAGAGCCTAAAGACATGGCGGTGCCAGTCGCTTGGGGCCCCAGTGGGGCTGCAGCACAATGGGGGGTGGTTGATTGAGTAATACAGATCCCAACCCCCCCCCCAGCCCACTCTGCTCCCGCCCTCCCAATGTGTCTTTGGTTTTAATGTTTAATGTTTCCTTAACACTCTAGGTTTTAATTAAAATGTAAGTTTAAGCTACCCGGAATTATACTATAGACAATAATAGACAAGCAGCATATGCCTCTTTGTCTTCAGATTTCTTTTTTTTTTAATGTTAATTTAAAGTTTTTTCATTCAATGAGAAAAATATGAACGGATATAGGTATATCATGTCTTTCATTTTTTCTCAAATACATGTTAAAATGATTATATATGTACAATACTATGTATGTGTATGTATGTAATGTACACACACACACCACACACACACACACACACACACACACACACATCATATATATATATATATATATATATATATATATATATATTCATTGCATAACATTTTATATATTAACATAAAAGATATTGACCCATACTTTACTGGGGTTACAATAGCATTTCCAAATATGCTATTTTGTTACTTTAAACACCAGTGACACACCCCACACCCACCACAATTAGCTTTAAATGATGTATTTTTGGCCTAAACTATGAATCTTTGGCTGTTGACTGCCTTAAGTCAAACTCAGAATTTAATTCTCAACTATGGCCTTCAGTGTAAGCTTTAGCTAGTTTTCTATAAACTTGAATTTATATCTTTTCTCTCAGTCATGTTCCAAATATGAAAAGCCAACTAAACAAATAGCTAGATTTCACAATAGAAACTTGATATAAGTCGGTGTAAGTAAATCAATGGTCAGAAACCAAACATTGCCATACATAGCTGTTTTTCCATACACACTATTTGTGATTTGTCCTTTAAAGTAGTTGACTGTTTATGAACCAATCTTTTCAAATCTAGCAGTTGGATTTTATTTATTTATTTATTTTTAAATGGATGCAATGATAACATGCATGAATTTTGGTGATGTATGTACATATATAATTGAACAAATAAAATTCTCATGTAACCATATAAGGAAATTCAATATATTAAAAAAGCTAGGCACAAAATGAGGAGGACTGCATTGTAACTGCCCAGAGGACAGAAAAATTACTATTATATACTATCTCAAACTTGATCAAATAGCCCACAGATTTAAAGGCTGACACTTAACAACTTTTGTATGAATATTAAACATGTTCATGTGTTCTCTTAATTCTCTTCAAATTATTTTAGTTTTAAATATTTTATTATTATTTAAGAATCATTTTGCATATACTGGGAACTTCTTATCAAAATATGTTCTGAAGGGCATATTTTCCCTTTCTTCTACAGTATACTTACAGAAACACAAATTAGCTTATATTTCTTCTTGGGTACATAACTGACCATTTTTGGGAGAAAGCACCAGTGTGCTGTTTCACAACTCATTTTCAAAATCTAAATGTAGTTCTGTATGTTTTTCCCAAACATAAACATTCATTTATATCAAATATTTAGATATTTAAAGGTATAAAATTAGGCATTTTAGGCAGCTATTTTTGGCACGATATGCAAATAATCTTATTGGAATGTAAAGAGCAAGGGAATGTTTACAAAGGAAAGAACACGAGGAAGACAACTGCACATTATGTATATAAAGATAGATCTGACTTTTCTGTCTGAAATATGCATAATTCATATCCTAAACACATATTCAGATGTACTGTATACTTTGTGGTGTTCTGGTCTACTGCAGGCTATAATTAACATACAATTTCTTTGCTGAATGACTTTTAGTTCCTTCAGAAGATAATGGAAAAAACCCTCTAACTCTGTAACCTTAACCCAAATTTTGACATAACACTTAAGCTAAATGATTGGTCCTAAGATGACAAAGATCCAGTGCAACAACAGATGAAGCCTTCTTCAATCTCTGGACTCTGGGTGATGTTATTCTATAAACCCTGTTACCATTATTACTATTAATTGGTAATTCTGCCATTTTGTAGTTTGTAGTTGTAGTTTATTGGGATTTATATGCCGCCCTTTTCCCTGAGGGGACTCAGGGCGGCTTACAACCACAGGGGGGGGGAGGGGGGGTGCAAGGTCAAAAACAAAACAATATGTGAACAAAGAAAAAATAGTAAAACACAACTTTCATTCAACAATCAAACACTCGGGCGGGTGAATTGGAAGCCTATCCCCAGGCCTGCTGGGAGAGCCAGATCTTGAGGGCTGCGCGGAAGGTCTGGATAGTGGTGAGGGTACGGATCTCCATGGGGAGCTCGTTCCACAGGGTCGGAGCAGCAACAGAAAAGGCTCTCCTCCGTGTGGTCGCCAGTCGGCATTGACTGGCAGATGGGATTCGGAGGAGGCCCAGTCTGTGCGATCTAATTGGTCGATTTAGGGAAGTAATCGGCAGAAGGCGGTCTCTCAAGTACTCAGTTTTCCCTGTATTTTGTTCTTGCCTATATAAATTTTCAAGTAGGAATTTACTTAAATATTTAAATACAATTTTTTGAATATTTATCATAAGGCGTGCATGGTTATATATACTTTCTCTGGATACACATTTGCAATTTTCCATACATATAGACTTTTGCATATTTTAAAACTTTCTTAATGTGTACTTAGTTGTGTAATTTTATTATTAGAAGAAAACCATATCACACAATTTTCAAAATAGATATTTCTGGCAAATTTGTATACCCTGGAATTATAGAGGGTTATTTCAAGGTTAGTAAATATTCAGATGAAACATATTTTTCATCCTTCCCTAATAACTACCTGATATAGCTAGAAATCAGGGATCAAGTACTATAATCCAAAAAGTGACATCTTGGGATAACCATCTTAAGGATGGATTTCAGGGTTTTGCATCTTTCATGTAGACTTTCTCCAGACTATATGTAATCATTCTGGAAATTTCCTGAGCCCCAAAATAATCCTAGGTATTCTATTCCTCTGTCTCACATTCATCTATAAATGAATGTAAATCTTACTGTGCATCTGATGAATGAATATGATCCATGAAGTCTTCTGTAAAAAGCAATTTGTTAAGTTCTAGGGTGCCAGAAGCACTACTGTTTTAATATAATAAACTGACATAGCAACTCCTTTTAGAACATGTTCTTGTTGCTTTCTTCAACACAAAAAAAAAAAAACAAGTAATGAGTCTCTCTCCACCCCCCTATTTCTCTGAAGTTGGATTTTTAATATTTATTGGGAAAGAAATTCTGCCAAGCATGATCCTTAGAATTTCCTATGAAACTTTGCCCCTCAGAAGATTGAGAAAAGCACCAGAAAGAACAATTATCTTTGACTTGGTATCAAGTATAATGATCTAGGAAATGAAGACAAGATAGCAGGAAAAAATGGGACAAAATATTGTTATACTAAATTTCTAAACTTAAGGAAACTAGAATTCAATACATATTTTATGTTCCAATAAATAAATAAAAGATAAAGGGATAGGAATTCAGGATGTTTTGGAGTTCCTAAAAAGAAAGTATGAAAAAGTAAGAGAAGAGTAGAATGCTGCAGAAAGGTTTGGAAAGGCGAAATATACGGCTGCATACAGAAGCAGTTGGGAAAGGTAGTTACTAAAAGCTAAAAAAATTACTTTGGTTTCTTCAAAAAAGAGAAGAGAACACCTCCTCACTACTGTTAGATCGGCGAGAAGCAGTAGGCGAGAGATACAAGTGAGTTTCAGCTCACTTGGGAGGATGCTGGGGAACTCTTACAGGGACGGGCTGAGGAGTTTGTTCAGTTTCTGTCAGATAAAATCACTCGGATTCGGACAGACCTAGACTCCAGTTGGACAGTACCGATGGAGGTACCAAGGAAGGTCATGCTCAGATTTCCTGGAACAAGTTCCAGCTTGTCACCCCTGAAAACGTGGACAAGGCTATTGGAGCGATGAGTGCCTCCACCTGTTTGCTGGATCCGTGCCCCTCCTGGCTGGTTTCGACCAGCAGGGAGGTAACACGAGGGCTGGCTCCAAAGGATTACTAACTCGTCTCTGCAGGAAGGATCTTTCCCGCACTCCTTGAAGGAAGCGTGGTAAGACCCCTCCTTAAGAAGCCATCTCTGGATCCAGCCATTCTTAACAACTATCGGCCAGTCTCCAACCTCCCTTTTGTAGGGAAGGTTGTTGAGAAGGTGGTGGCCCTGCAACTCCGACGGATGTTGGATGAAGCAGATTATCTATATCCCTTTCAGTCTTGATTCAGGCCTGGATACTCCACCGAAACTGCTTTGGTCGTGCTGACCGATGATCTCTGGCGGGCCAAGGACAGAGGACATTCCTCTATCCTGGTGCTCCTTGACCTCTCAGCGGCCTTCGATACCATCGACCATAGTATCCTTCTGCGGCGGCTGGAAGAGGTGGGAGTGGAAAGCACTGTTTTACGGTGGTTCTCCTCTTACCTCTCTGACAGGTCGCAGTCAGTGTTGGTTGGAGGATAAAGGTCGACCCCTAGCCCCCTTAAATATGGGGTGCCACAGGGCTCGGTCTTGTCCCCCCTCCTATTTAACATCTACATGAAGCCACTGGGTGAGATCATTCGCCGGCACGGGATCAAATACCACCAATATGCAGATGATACCCAGTGGTATCTGTCCATCCCGTGCCAACTCAGTGTAGCGGTGGAAGTGATCTGCCAGTGCCTGGAAGCTGTCAGGATCTGGATGGGGGTGAACAAAGTTGCACTCAATCCTGACAAGACCGAGTGGCTATGGATGTTGCCTCCAAAGGACAGTTCAATTAGTCCATCCTTATACCTGGGGAGTGAAAAATATACTCCCCTCAGAGAGGGCCCGCAACTTGGGAGTCCTCTTGGACCCACAGCTGACATTAGAACATCACCTGTCGGCTGTGACCAGGGGGGGGCTTTGCCCAGGTTCGCCTGGTGAACCAGTTGCGGCCTATCTGGATCGGGAGGCATTTCACATGGTCACTCATGCCCTTGTTACCTCGAGGCTTGACTACTGTAACACGCTCTACATGGGGCTGCCCCTGAAAAGTGTTCGGAGACTACAACTAGTTTGGAATGCAGCCACATGAGCAATATTGGGTGTACCAAGGTACACCCACATCATACCTATCCTCCGCGAGCTGCACTGGCTTCCCATTGGTGTCCGGGTGCAATTCAAGGTGCTGGTTATCACCTTTAAAGCCCTACATGGCCTAGGACCCGGATACCTGCGAGACCATCTTCTGTCACATACTTCCCAACGACCGATAAGATCGCACAGGGAGGGCCTTCTCCAGGTGCCGTCAACCAGACAATGTTGGCTGGCAACTACCCGGGGGAGGGCCTTCTTTCTAACAGCTCCAACCCTCTGGAATAAACTGCCCCCAGAGATCCAGACCCTACCCACTCTCATGGCCTTCCGTAAGGCTCTTAAGACCTGGCTATTCCGGCAGGCCTTGGGCTGTTGAACTCACGATTGAGCTCCAGCCCCAATCAGACTGGGTGTATGTTGTGGTCTTTTTAATCTATGTTGTTGTGCTTTTAACTTCTATTTTTAAATGTATTGTTGTAAACCACCCGGAGTCCTTTGGGATTGGGCGGTCTATAAATTTATTAAACATCAACATCAACTTTTTATTGCAAGAGTAAGTGACTGCGCTCTGTCGGCTGGGCTGCTGGAGCTCGCCTCTTACGGAGCTCCGGCAGATCAGCCGGCCAATGACAGTAGTTTAAACTTCCCGGGGTTTGGGCAACCAATCCCCAGTGAGCATGTGAAAACATGTAAATTTAACAACGTCCGTATCTACGTAACAACTACCATCACACCATTACAATTAGTCCTCGATTTACGACTAT
The DNA here is from genome assembly GCF_009769535.1 of Thamnophis elegans. NCBI lineage: Eukaryota > Metazoa > Chordata > Lepidosauria > Squamata > Natricidae > Thamnophis > Thamnophis elegans. The sequence goes on along the minus strand of NC_045541.1, from coordinate 102,982,835 downwards.
ATTTGAGCCAAACTTTAGGTTGCTGAGAAATTTGTTAAGTGAGTTTTGTCCCATTTTAGGACCTTTATTGCCCCATTTGTAAAGTGAATTATTGCAGTTGCTAAGGTAATACAGGTGTTAAGTGAGTCTGGCTTCCCCATTGACTTTGCTTGTCAGAAAGTTACAAAAGAGGATTTTATGAACCTGGGACACTGAAACCCTCATAAATATGAACCAGTGGTCAAGCACCTGAATGTACAGTAAATCACATGACCATGGGTATGCTGCAATGGTCATAAGTGTGAAAATGGTCTTAAGTCACTTTTTCAGTGCTGTTGTAACTTCGAACTATCAGTAAACAAACTGTTGTAAGTCAATGATTACGTATGTTCAATGAAAAAAGGTAAGACCAATTATTTCTTTCATTTATCTGGAATTCTGAAGCACTGGGGGCCACAGCAATAGAGGGGATATCTAGAAAAAATGTCTAAAGGCCAGGGAATTTTCTTTGGAAATGTCCAGATTTCAAATAAGGATGCACAGACATTCAATTGGCAGATTTAATTTTAAGATTCAACTGAACTTCTAAACTAGATCAGTTTGAGGGATCAAAATGTTGTTGAAATATGATAGTTACACATACATACTATAATTATTGTTGTTTACAGCTGTCATTCAATATTTATTTATATTAAGTGCCTAGTTACATAAATTCTCTGGCTATCCCATAAGACATATCTTGAACTATTGAAACAGGTAAGAATTAACTATTTTGAGGGACAAGGGGAAAATGCCTCAAAGGTGACTTCAAGGAAAACCAAAAAGCTTATTCCCATGTTGGGGGTCATTATTAAAAGACCACCTTCTTATAGTTATCTGATTCACTTTATTTAGAAGATTTACTGTTTTGCACTACATAAGAGGATATGCCTTAGATTTCGAGAACATTTGAAAGTCCAGCAGATAATATGTGGAAAATCCTCTGGGCAGAGGATGAGTGAAGATTATATTTGAGGTTATAAAGATACCATCCAAGCTCAGATAGCAATTCCTTTACAAAAAGTAGTTTCGTGACTTCACCCTTTATACTATACTCTATACCACTATAGAGAAAATTTGGTATACTTTTACTGCATACAACAACTGGAGCTGTTGAAATATCACAAGCTGAAACTTTGATGCAAGATTTCAGAGTGTTAAAGAAGAATAATTTGTGGCAGAAAAAATATTTGAGGAGACCGTTTGTTTGTTTCTTCAAACAGGAAGAGGCAAAACTCATCTAGTTGGAGTGCTTCTGGAACTGAATCTTATGTACATTTGTTTGACAATCCTTTTATCTCCTGCATAGACCATAATTGCAGAATTTACTTTCAGCCAGATTGCCCTGTGGCTGTATTCATCAAAAATTATAGCTTTCTGTGTGATGAAAAAATAGCCACTGAATAATGTCTCCCCATGCTGAACTACTAATTAAAGCAAGGGTTCTATACCCCTGGCGAATTCAAAAAGATTTATGTTCATTATATTCCTCGTGACTCTTTAACATCAAAATTCATTTCAAACTGTTTAGAACATTAGAATGCCAGCATGGACTCTGTTTTTTTCAATCTTATACATTTAAAAGCATCAACCTCCTGTTTGGAATACTGTAACACACTCCATATGGGGCTGCCATGGAAGAACATTCAGAAATTATAGCTGGTGCAGAATGGGGCAGCCCAGATAGTGATGGGCATATCCCAATATACCTATGCGATCTTGAAATTTTAGGAGTTGCTTCAGTTACCAGCTAGCTTCTTGGTATAATTCAAGTTGCTGTTTTTCAACTTTCACCTTTTTCACCTTTATATGGCTGTGGATCTGTTTATATGAGGGACCACTCTTACGTGAATTTGCCTCTCCAACTAAATAAAATAAAATTAACCTCCTCCGTTCCTCCCTGATGGGAGGCAAGAGTTAAGACATTTTGGGTGATTGCCCCTACCCTTTGGAACTCCCTCCCCGCAAATATATAGTCAATCTCTCCATCCTATACTTCACGAAAATCATGTAGCCCTGTTCCCTCTTGAACAGCAGCAGAAGGTTTTGTGATTTTAAGGTGGGTTTGCAGACACATATACTTGTTGGTGAAGGTTTTGTTTAATGAAGTTTATACATATTTGGGGCTTTCTGAAGCATTGTAATGCTTACATTATTAGTGCTTAAAGTCTTGGAGAATGGATGGCTAAATCAATCAATAAACTGATTTAGAGATATGATATTATATATGGATATTCAGAGGTAAGCCTTATTATGTCAACCTTTCATTCATCCAGTTCAAAATATTTTATTCCCAGTGAGGATATAGATGACAGCAAGCAGACCTTACTATCACATGCTAATAAATCCTACATTCAAGTAGGAGTGTATCCTTTTTCCATGTGTCCCTTTATTTTTCTTACCCCTTCTCACCATTCAAGAATTCTGAAAATTATCAGGGCAGGAATCACTTCTGCACTGCAAAACACTATGCACCCTCAACATTTTATTATTATCATTAATCTTTGTTGCCTCAATGAAAACCTCTGTCATGTAAGAACAAGTTTAAAAGACATTAGTGAAAATAGAGTACTACAGTAGAGTTCCCTGAGGGAATCTACTATTTATATTTTCCATTGCTAGAATTGTGCATTTATTCTTCATCTTTGGAAAGCCAAATGGGTCACTGAATGCCCATTTATAGGAATACAGTTAAATGACTCCACAAAAAAGGTGCTGGTCCAGTATCTATTTTTTTAAAAAAATATAAACAATGCTATGCTTTAGATGGTCTAGATAATGGTATTTGAACATAGTTCTTTTTGACATTTATATTTTGTTGTGTTCTATTAATCTAGTTGAAATGTTGAGTTATATTGCTGGTTCATATGTGATAATAAATTGTCATCTCTAATTTCCAGGTTTATGGCAGGGTCTTGTCTTCTTATTCTATGACTGATAAATTTGTTCAGTTTCCTATTTTAGGAAACAGGCAGAAATTTTAAGATGTATTAGAATCTACATAGACTCTGGAGGTTGTTTCTAAGGAACATCTATAGTACATTTTTAATCCCAAATATAGTGATTTATTCTTTTTACATGTTAGAAATTCAAGTTCCTTTGAGTGAATGCAGACAACAAAATAGCATCTTTAGTATAGAATCTTTAGAAACCTTTCATATGAATTCCCTTATTTATATAACTTTTTTCTCATATGAGTGGCTCACAGAATTGTTCACAATATCATGTTCTGATTCCTTAAGGCAAATGAAGCAGAAAAGCATGAGAAAGAAATATGTCCTGCCTGTCAAATGACAAATGACTGCCTGCCCCTTGTACTGTAAATGTTCTCTGATTGTAACCAAACTTTAAATGGTTCGTTCAGAAAAATATTTCATCTGAATGGCATGCAAATTATATTGGGGATGTTACTCAGTCACTTACCTTGTCACTTTTAGATGCTAGAATTAAGTAGCAATTGCAATTTCAGATGCCACATATCTACAACACAGATGGTGTGGATTTGTGATGATTAATCTTATTTTTGTTTCTATGATTTTTTTTCCAGTCTAGCCCATCTTGAGAGGGCTGTACAAGCACTTACAGATGGCACAGAGATACTGGTATGTAAAATAACTAAATAATAACATGCTATTAGAAAGACTGTCAACAATGATAGAGTTTGACTGTTGTTATTGCTGTTATTGCTGCTGCTGTTGTTATATATCTTCTTTTTATGCTGATACAGAAGTTAAAAACAGCCAAGCTGCATGCCTTAATTCCTACACATTAGCCACAAAGCCTGCTGGGTAAGACCTAATAACAGAAGGTGAGATTATGATTTTGTTCAATGTCACAGCATTCTTTACATCCATAGACCCAGAACTAATGAAACAATTCATGACAACAATACTAAACAGCACAACCAACCAAGCCAAATACATGAAGATCAAAACACCCAGAGTCATGGACCTTATCAACCTTTGCCTCACTGCCTATTTTCAGTTTGATGGACAAATATACCAACAAACCCTAATCCTAATTTATTATTCAGTCTCAACTGAAAGTGGCAGGGATATAGCTTTGAAATGTATATAAGATGTTTTCTCTATTTTTCTGCCTGCATCCCAATTGGCAGATAGGGTTGAAGCCATCCATTCTCTGTTCCTTTTTCCCCCCTCTTCATCTTCTCCTTTCCTCTTCTCTTTTTCTCTGATCATTTCTTTTCTTGTTTTCTCCTCTAGTACAACAAACTAGATGTAATTTGTTGTACTAGATATGTGCTAGATATGGAAAGACGTATCAATTTTTATCTAAAATCTACACACACACATTGTGTGTAAATATATCCATTTGAAGTTAAATACCACAATATCCTTTGAGAATATAATGGAAAATGGTTCTCCAGAGGTGTTGATGGAACTTACCTACTGGTTAAATAAGTTTTCATGTGCTAAGGCTACATCTATCCCCTGGTCATTTCCTTGACATGTATTCCTTTCATGTGTTTAAAACAAGAGAAAAGGATATGCCAGTTTTCTATACAAATACTTTCCCCCTTACAGTTGCCTATTTCTTATTTCTAGTGAAATATAAGATTTGGAGAAAGTATTTATTATATATCTAATTAATTTTTATATTGGTTTAACAATATTACTAACAATATGCTTTCTTATTCAGTGGAGAGCAGAAAACAATTCTTGTCTCTCTATATGTGCACCTTGTCAGTTTCACTGTAATTCATTGAGAAGACTGGTAGGAATAAAGAGATTTGCTACACTGTAGGTGACAATGGCTATGAAAAATTCAAAGAAAGGTGATAAAGATCTACACTGCCTAAAATAATATAGAAAATATAAGATACTTCAGAAGGAGCACAATAGGTAGGATTTCTTTCACACTTGGTCAGGCTTGAAACTGGTTTAAAAATGTATAATAAAAATGTACACTTTGTCACACTAAGTTCAGTAGCTTAATAAGCTAGGCACTTATTAGTTATTTGTAAGATTCATGGTTGTACACCATTGATGTTCTTTGATGTCATTTTTAGGCTCTATTTCATTTGATATCTTCATTTGACCAAAAAAAGGCAGGATATTGTAATCTAAATAATTATATAGATGAAAATCATGTCTGTTATCAGGCAGCATTCTGAAGTTCTACTCACAAAAATTATCTTTGCTTTCTTTTATATATATGTATGTACACACACACACACACACACACACACACACACGCACGCACACATATATATATAATACTTATTTAATTAAAATCAACCTAATCTTCCTAAACAATGAGGTGCACAAAAGACATGCATCTTTTTCCTTTCAATACTGAAAAAAAGCAGTGGATAATGTTTTGTTCAACTATATGTTCGACTTATTAAGGTTTCAGCCTTGGCTGCTGCTATCTTCTAACAACACAAATCATTTGGTCAGTGAAAGAAAGAATAGTTTTTATATCAATCAACCTTGCTGCCTGGTGACTAGATAACTTCCAAAGAGTTAGTATTTTATGTATAGCTCCCTTTGAGAGCAATATGCGACAAATTTTCATTTTAATATATGCCGATTAGTGTACATTCAAAGTGACAATAAAGTTATTCCATTCCATAGACGCAATCTCTATGGTTGTGGGCCAGCTGCCTGCAGAGCGTACAACCATAATAAAGCCCAAGCCATATTTTGTAGGTAAAAAGAAAATAAGACCCTGTCTTATTTTTGGGGAAACACGGTATATCAAGAAGGCAACTCTTTGTAGACTTGTTAAATTTCTCTCACCTATCTAGGTGAAACCTGGAAGGTGCATAGTCAAAGTCTAAGAGAAAATGGCAATGTTATCCATTTTGCTGACCAATACTGGGACAATATTGATTGTACTATCAAAAGCTAGCATTTTGAAAAATCAGTAGATGACAAAAAATACAATAAACTTTTGCATTTTACTTTAATAAAACATCTATTAAGAATAACTTCTATAAATAATATATTAAGCAAGGCAATAACAAAAAGTTGCTGGTTTTTTGGCATTTCAGCTCATTTCTACATTTATGCTGAGATAACAAAAAAGCAATTAATTTACAGATGAATGTGTGTTTATTCATACTGAATAAATGTAATTCAAGGCAAACATATTTATATTACAAGTCTGCTTTTAAGAAATGCAGACCAGTTCAATGTTTTTGAATTGAATACAGGCAAAACTCTGCATATTTAAATTAAGTATGTGTTTCCCAGATAGACTCACAAATTTCTGTTAACTCAATATATTTAGCAATGTTTATTTTCAGTTCTGAAACCTGGTACAGTAAACATATCTGCAACTTTAAGGAGATGCAATTTGCATTCATAAATAGTTTTTATTTAGATTTTTATTTTTCTGTTTTGGAGTGGGTACCAGGAGAGAAACAGAAAGGTTGGGGGGGGGGGAGAGACACACACACAGAGAGAAAACATGACCATCAAGTTATCAGAAAGTTGGTCTAGTAGTCTTGTCTAGTTCTTCTTACAAAACTCACATTAAGTTTGCCTTTTAATATAGCAAGCTTCATGCAAGTTTAAATACCCGAAAGCATTCTCCCTTAACTATCTCATCCTAGTTTTTTTTCAAATTCTATTTAAATCAGTATTGTATGTTGTTGCAGGGCCACAATAATCAAACAGCAGCAGCAACAACAATTACAATTCACTGAAACTAAACTCTCTCCCAACTGATTTCATTTTATTGGGGGAAGGACATTCTAAAGACATTCATTATGGCATAAAAGCAATGGATGCATATTCAGGATTAATCATAATAAAATACCATCTGGTAGGCCAATGGAAATATATTTATTTCTTAGTGTGGTATCACAGCTTGGTATCAACTTATAGTTGCTAACTGGGAAAAGCAGGTCAAAAGAAAATGCGTCTAACAAAACAATATTGTCGTTTGGTGCAGATCATATAGTTATCTATGTAAGGGAATGGAACACTATAACTTTGAATCACAATAACATCCAATTTCATATAGTTCAGAATTTATATGGCTGAATGCAAGTGGAAAATAACTGATTATGGCTAATGAAAGAGAGTATACCATGTCCCAAAACAGTTGTTCCTTTCTTAATGATAGTGAAAAATCTGCTTCCCTAAATATCTATGACTGGTGCTAGGCCTCCTTTATGGAGCAATAATCTTGTTTAAATATCACTTTAGGTAATTAATGACTGCCTCTAAAACTTTATTTATTTATTTTCCTTTTTTGGGTTGAATATACATAGCTATTTCAATCAATCCTCATAGGATTTACTATACTACTTATCTGTTGTTTCTCTTTTCACACACTTAGTTCATTGATCTTTGGAACTTGTTGCAGAACTTCAGATGTAGTTTCAATAGCAGTATCTGTGGGGTTGTGAAAAGGAGGAGAAAATAGTGACAACATCCCTGTACTGATACAACACAAGCTCTACTCCTTTTGTACAAGCCCCATGATATCACATGTGTACCAAATACGCAAAGCTTGCTTCGTAATGGTAAGATGTTCAGCTTGGTTAAATTATAACAGTGATTGATAACACTTTAGATCATGATTGTTTTTATGTTAATTTGTCTTTTCAGCTTCATTCTCTCTGCAATTTTATAAGCAGCCACTGGATAATCACATTGCAGCATTTCACTATAGCTGTGTAACACTGTTCTCTTTACTTCCCAGCAATTAGGCAATGCAATCCAATGTAATACAGTTAGTTTTCAGCTACATACTACCTCCTTCCACCAAAATAATATGTACATAACATTGATTTACACTGACAAAATAATGTTAGAATAATGTTTACAGCCTTGTATTTTCTGCTTCGGTGCTAGGGATTCAGTGTATTACTAATACTTAAGCGCTGTTATATTTCTCATTTTTTTCCCACTGAGTAACTCTGCTTTTGGGAGAATAAACCAAAACTTGGGTGCAAAATTACCCTGGAAGCACTTCTGTGAGTTAAGTATGATGCTTTATGTTTTTCACTCTATTTAATACTATATGCATAGAAATTGGCAAGCACAGAAGAAACTAAATGCTTTAAAGCTCAACCTCTTGTTTCCAAAATGGTTCTGTTCAGTATTTTGGGTAACACAAGGCAAGAATGGATCCCATAAGAAGTTAGAAGAAGTCAGTTACAAGAATTCAGGGAAGAAATACCATCTATAATTCATCATCTACAAGGAGACATTCTTGTGTTTTTAGGAAAGTCTTCTCAGAATTTCATTGACCTAATCTAGAAGTGGACATTATCTTGGTGTGAACTGTCCTTCTCTTTTCTTTCCTTTTATTTAAGCTGGTTTATGAATCTGGAGAGGTAATTGTAATTGAACTGTGCATTACTCCCAAAGCAGCTGCATCAGTTTTTTGGACAAAGCTGTCTCCAATATGAGAATTCTGATTTAATAAAGAGATTCTTGTCCTAGGCACCATCTCTCCAATCAGCTTTTCCCAATATATTTACTGCAACAGTGAAAATGTATGTCTGTATAAGAAAACATCTCATTCTAAATAGAAGATAGAAATACCAATGGAAGAGTAATGAAATAAGATGTGCATTTTTCTAATAAGTTGCCAAGCATGGCATATCAGGAAAACCAATTTTATGTTTCTGTCTGTGTTTTTCTGCACAATTTCACCCAGAATCCCAAGAAGGTGATCTCTGTAGCAGAGGCAGATGGAGCTTGAAAATTAGTCTTCAACACATGGCTCACAGCACAGACCAAGGGACTAGAGTCACTTTTTGTTAAACTACTCAATCCCGTGAGTCACTATCACTTGGGACTTATTTTGCATCATACTAAAGGGTTCAAATATTCAGACATTGACAGCTTTCAGAAATGAGATGAAAGAAAAATTGGATGACATACCTTCATTTCTCTTCATATAAAAGGTAAATAAAGCTTTCCTATGTCAACAAAATGTATCTAATAGGAAGGTCTTTTAATTTTGTAAAATAAACATCCATGTATTAATAATATTTAAGTGGACACATATTTTAAATAAGACTTAGTTGCTATCTTCTAGTGCTTGGCTTCTGACTGTCAGAATACTCCTCTTTAGGATCTGGAATGGCTAAAATGTTCATGACCTCCATGACAATCCTGGGCTAGTCTTAGCTGATATAATTCAACATACTTGAACTGAGTTTTACCATACAGCAGATGGCTTGTGATACAAAGCTGGAGAACCAGTATTTGGTGATCAATATTTTTTCATGGTCAAAATATTATCTGGTCAATTTGTGGCTTATCAATACCACTAATCTCTATAATACCGGGAGATCAATTAAGACATTTCACATCAGATGCTTAATGGAACAACTTGGTTCTCAACAGCTGTTTCAAGATTTTTCAAGCAATACATTTGGCAGATATGCCATGAGTTTCTTTGGAATATGGAGACAATGAGAGAATTGGAGACAATTGCCAGTAAGCACTTTTTCTCCAATCATTTGACGGTTCCATAGTTTAATGAAGGGCTTCAGTACATATGCATCAGCATAGATACCTTGAGTGATAGTGATAGAAATTAGGAGTCATCATCACCATTTTAGCCATTGTCTATCCACTGCAGAATGAAAGCCTCTTCTGCATGTTTCCAACCAATACCGGTCTGAGCTTTCTTTTGCCAATTGGGACTGCAATACTTACTTGTTTTGGGTCTCTTTTGTGGACAATGTTTATCAAGTGGATCCATTTCATGACTGCCTTGGTCCACCTGCCATTAGTTTTTCTTGCTATGTGGTCAGCTCATTTCCATTTCAATTCCTTTACTCTCTTGATACTATCATATTCTTTTATTTGCATTCTAATCAATGTACAGGTCTTTCTATCTTGTAATATCTTGTTTTATATATTTTTATATATATATATATATATATATATATATATATATATATATATATATATATATACATACATACATACATACATACATACATACATACATACATACATACACACACACACATATGTATGTATGTATGTATGTATGTATGTATGTATGTATGTATGTATAATTTTGTGAATTTATTAAACAAAATGTAGCTCTTTTTCAGGTTTATTTTTAAGCCAAAAGACTTTTCTGCTTTGTGCAGTTCTTATATGTGTCTTTGTAGCTCTTCTGGGTCTTGTGAAAAGAGAACAATATCATCTGCAAATCTTAAGTGATTGAAATATATGCCATTGATTTTTATTCCATCTGTTACCCAGTCTATTTTGTGAAAAACTTCATCAAGGCAGGCTGAGAAAACAATAGATGATATTGTATCACCTTGTCATACACATCGTTCTATGTTGATTTCCACTTGAAGATCATTAAGGTAAATTGTTGCCATTTTTTTTCATATATTGATTGTAGTAAGTTTATGTAAGCAGTGTCTATGTCTTTGTTGAGCAATGCCTTAATTATTGCTTGCTGGAATACTGAGTCAAACGTCTTTTAGTAAGCAATGAAAGCCATGCACAGAGGCATGGTGTACTGTTTGTGCTGTTCAATGACTTGCTGAACAATCTGGGTGTAATTCATTGTGTTGTAGCCACTTCTGAACCCTGCCTGCTCCTTTGGCTATTCATCATTTAATGTTTTCAATATTCTTTTTGTATTATCTTTGGGAAAACCTTGTAGATGACTGAAAGATGGCTTATTTGGTGATAGTTTTTAAAATTATCTTGGACCCCTTTCACTTCAGCACTTTTCCATAAATCAGGTATTTTATCATCTCTGAAGTATCTCAAGTATAGATTTTCTAGTATCCTGTGTAAATTGACAAGACAATTTTGCTTGTGTACCCGGAGGGTTACATGTTCATACTCTTCCATGTTCATTGTTTGCTAGCTTTTTTCTCGTAAAATGAGTTCATAATGTAAAGTTCCCGTCCTTCTGCAAAATCTACTAGCCTCTCACTTCTATTATTTCATTCACCACTTCCATACAGGCCAGATACTTTTTCTCCAGATATTGTTCTTCCTATTCTTACATTAAAGTCACTCATTAGTATTGTGTATCTTTGTCATTGTTTGAATGATGATCATTCCTATGTCCTTTATAGACAATATATATCTTTCATGTATCATAGATCCATTCTATTTTATGACTGCCTTGGTCCACTTGCCATGAGTTCTTCTCGCTTTGTACTCAGCCCATTTCCATTTCTTATCACCTTCTGCCTTTGGGCAGGTCTTTCTGCTGCCCTAGGACCGCCATGGAATGAGGACCACTTTTGAGGTTATATTGTCATGTGGAAGGAATAGACGGTAATCTATTCCTGCATGTTGGCAGATGTTCTTGGTGTTAGTGTACGGAAGCCATCATGGCTTGTTTAACTTAGGAGACCCTTCTGGACATATACATGTCTGACAACATAGCCCGTAATTTAATTTACCCACACAAGCTCCTTTGCCTAGTTAAGGTCCCAATCATAGAGGGAAATTAGGAGTAAATGACAACATAGTTGGAAACTCAATTTTGGGCCTACATTATGATGACGTTCTAGGGTCAAGCACAATGCAATGAAATCTGGACCCACTGATTAAATTGTAAGGGGATAGACATCTTCAATAATAGCTCTTAGTATTGACTTTACTATAATAAATGTTTCCAAATTGTAAAAACTTTTCATAAGCAATTTGAAGCATCTGTCTGAACATCAATGACAATAGCAGCCTATAGGACCTTTTAAGACATCATGAGTCAAAGTTATATTCACAGGTGTTTCTTGTGCTCTTCTCATGGGTGTAATTGTGATTGGTAATGATCATGATGATCCTCCTTCCTCCCAAGAGTAATAATATTATACTGGATGGTATATGTGTTGCACTTGTTATAAGGCTCCCTAGGACACAGCTCATAATGGACAAATAGTGGTTTTCCAGAATTTCAGCACAACTCACTTATTTCCCCAAACCTGACAATGACTGTATCTGGTTTAAAAGAAATCTAGAAACATCTGGAGAACTAAAGATTATATATCAAAAAGCATTTAAGAGAGAATCAAGCCTTCCATGAACACTTCTGAATGAAAGTTATTGAAATGTTCATGGAATCTTCATTTAAAATAACAATAACAGCAGTAATCTTGTAATTAAAATGATCACTCTCTTTTATGATCATTACCACCAGGACTTGAGGGAACACAGGCTGTGCTCATATAAAGCTATAATGATGGGATAGTGAAAAGATTCAAACAAATGGTAATCATTAAGAAAAGAATGTAACAGATATTTTAATGCTTATCAGTTAAGTTAGAATAGAAAATTTGATTAGAAAACTATAAGTGGAATTCCTACAATGTTATATGAAGAATTCCGGACTCATAATTAATTTGAGACTGAGGCTGAGTTGGTAAAAAGAGAAGCAATATAAAGGGTTTTTAAAAAACTTTTGGGGTATATTTTGTGGATGGCATTGGCACAATTGTAGATCAGTGGAAATATAATAAAAGGGAAAGAACACATGAATGAAAATATTATCAGTTTGACCTTCACAACATTCAGTTTGCAAACGTTTCTTTCTATCTCTGTATGCAGCGAATGCTACTAGATTATCACCAGACAAGTTAAGATCTTTTATAAAATATACTAGGATTGTGAAGATCTTTGAAAGGATGTTTTGCTTCATTGGGGCTTTGAAATGCTCCTTCAAAGGAAAGTAGTGAGGTGAAGCAGTATCTTGCTACCAATATTAAAGTAGATTGGCCATACAGCTTTGATCTAATCAATAGCAAGGGTTTCACACATGTGCAGAATCCCCTGTTATTAAAGCAAAATGGCCAAATGAATTCAGTTGGTCTCAGCTTGGTGCTTCATCAAAAGGCTTTGATGCCTTGATACATCAAGATGGAAAAACTCACTTTCCCAAAGCAAAAAGTTTCTAAGAGGTAGATTGTGAACAATATATTGGCATAGTGACATACATATAAATACACTTCTGTCTCTGACCAAGGTACTCAAAAACTGAACCACAGAAACAAAGGAGCTTATTACAAAGAGTGCATGTGTGACCATTTCAGTTGGAAAATATATATTTAGAAAAATTGTGTAATTTCAAATTATGTTTTTGATTTGGATATTTATTCTTTTTGAGGAGGGACACAACTATTAATGTGCTGACTTCCATTACTTGGAAATGTTGTCACTTGCTATGAGAATTTGACAATTGGAAGCCTAAGTATTCCTATAGAAGTCCAGCAGGGAACAAATGATGAAAAGAATTTTAATTATCTTTGCATATCTCCTGCACTCCAAATTATAGAGCAATGACATTTGAGCCAAAATACTTGCAAACATTAACTAATCTTCTCACTAATACTTTTAGCTGAATAAAAGTGTAAATAATGAAGAAATGACTGATTACATTTTCAGTCAGATTGTTGAGTAGAGTAAGTTTTTCCATGTTTTGATATAAGATGAAATAAATTTTACTGAGTTTCATAAAGCCATTAAACATGATTTTCTATGCATACTAATAATCTTTTATATTGGAAAAGACCTACTTGTATTGGCATTGATAGCTAACACGTAGTCCATAGATTCTGCAAATTCAAAGACAATGCATTTCACTTTGAATGCCAAAAATGGTTTTATTAAATATAGTTTAGAGTGTTACAGAGAAAAAAATAAAATATGTCTCTTCAGCTTGTCAAGAATCCCTCAAATGTTAGCAGGTCAACAGCCTGAAGCCAGTGAGCTGCTGCATTTCTTCTCAGGTCTTTAGGTCTACATCAAAGTGGAAAAAGTCTGAGATTTTTGCCACCTTGTTATACTTTTTTCAAAGGATAGAGAGTATAAATTAGGCAACATCTGGAGATGGCTTGGTGGTACTTCTAATCAGTGACTTAGTGATAATTCAAGCTGTTGATCTCTGACTAAAGATATTTTAAGTAAGACATCATTTCTAGCATTCTGCTACTCATTGTCCTTTCTGCAGGTATCAGACTAGGGAGGTCACCTTGTTCTCTTTCTCTTAATTGTTACAAATGATAATACAGATAAAAGGCTCAATAGTGCAAGTGATTACCTAAAAATAGGGGCAGGGAGAATTATAGAACTTTTAAAGAATGAATGTAGGTTATCTGAGAGAGAGTTTGGTGTAGTGGTTAAAGGCACTGGTTAAAGGCACTGGAGGACTGTAAGTTCTAGTTATGCCTTGGGCACAAAGTCAGCTGATTGACCATGGGCCAGTTGGTCTCTCACAGTCCTGAGAAGAAAGCAATGACAAATTGAATTTATATTTCCATCTATTCGCCCATGGTGACTCAAGGTGACTTACAAAATACAAAACCGCATTTAAAACAATAAAACTAAAAAAAGAATCACATACATTTATACAGTATAATAACATTCCCCCCACCCACCCACCGCATCCCAGTGACAGCAGATCACATGAGTCATTTAATGGGCTCCATACCACACTGAGTTCCCCAGGCCTGCTGCCAGAACCAGGCCCTCAGGGCCTTCCAGAAGAGTATTAGAGTGGGAGCCATTCATATCATCCAGATAACAATGATACTGGATCCAAAACTGTCAGATGAGACATTCAGTGGTTTAATGTAGATGTTAAACAGAAAGGGAGAGAGAATCAAGCTTTGTGACCCCCCCACAAAATTAAAGGGAAACAGATATGACCTCTCACCCCACCCCCATCATTATCTATTCAAACCAGACACAAAGAAGAGAGGGCACTGTAACCCCCTCCACCCACTAATTTTCCTCTGATCTATGCTCTCTTGGCCACCCTGCACAGTACCAGAGCTGGGGTTGAAGTAGAGCTTTGGAGTCTTCAGCAGTCTCAGCAAATCCAGATTCTACTTCAGCCCTAGTTGCCACATAGAAATGCCCCCACATTCTATCTAGCCATGCCATTGTACAAAGCCCCAATTGTCTCTGCTGCCCTGTGCTTCACATCCTCTGCCATGCCCCACTGACCTTTGCTGCCTCACACCATTCTCCAAGCTATGCATTCCATACCTTCTCCAAGGCACAGGTCTTATTCTCACAATCCTTCTGAAACCTAATCCAGGATTCATGAGAATGGGTGCACTATTTGGAGAATAGCAGAGACCTCATTTTCATAGTTTTTTGGAAGACCAGTTCACATTATTTGGAGAAGGAATAGTATACATGATTTTGAGAATAAGGGTTCTGAAGCACTGTAAGAATGGGGGTCCTTACTTTCTCCCAATACTACACTCATTCCCATTGGACTTTGGAAAGACCATAAGGTTTTCATGTTAAAAAAATCTTTACTTGTAAAGGAATTACATCCTAAGGTGTTTACAAAATGAGGCTCATGAGATCTTTATGCATTGCACATATAGGCTGCATTACAGCTCTTGGCTTGATTGAAATCCCTTGACTACCAGCTGGTCAACTTAAGCCCAGTTCCTGTAGTCTATCACAAGGACCAGCAACCTATAATACAAGTGGATGATCCCATTTCTCCCATTTATCCAGAAAGACTGCACCAGCTAGATTTTCCATCTGATTGCCAATCTCTGCCCCAGTGCAGTTTCTGCTCATTCTCAGATGTCTAGTTCACCATGAATCCTTACCAGAAGCTCTGGAATGCATATGCTCAGTCAGTGTTGATGCTGGACAGCAGTGAGGATGGTACACCAGCAATACTCCCAAATATTTCCTAGAGAGATAGGGTATTAAGACCTTACAAGATGTTGTATGCACTATGGATTCCACACAACCACTAAGATATTGGTTCTTTTAACTATATTTCTTGCTTTCAAAGTTGGAAACTATCAAGAGTCTGGGGTGTAGTGTGCCCTCTAAATTGTGAATTAAATTAAAGATCCTTACCACACTGTTCCCCATTTATCTACTGTTATCCACATGAGAATGTGGATACTGTCATCCACATGACATGAGAATCCCCTTCAACAATGCTCATTGTCTTCTCATGTCCTACTCTAAGAAAATATGTTCTATAAAATAGCTGCAAAGTATTTACCCTATATTTGTGCTAGTCTCAGAACTGTGAGTACATATCTCCATGCCTACTTTTCTCTGAATCACAGCTTGAAATAGTGTCGGCATTAGTATATAGTCAGTCTTTCAAGAATGATGTTTTGTTAATTTGGTAAGATGCTATGAAGCAGAAAATTGTAACTTCATTTTCATTGTTAAGAAGATGTTTTATTTTTTTCAAAATAATTAAACCAAATCTGTGAGTCTTGTCATTGTATCTTGTATCAAATTGTTAGGCATGCCATCTACACTTGGTACAATTACTTTGCTGACTGAATGGAATTAGAGTGTAAAAAAATTTCAGTAGCACACTGTGTTGTAAGAAAGAATCATAATATTACTTCTATTTATATATTTTTGCCAAGAGATCATTCTTATTTCTATTCAGGGTTTCTATTACTTAGGTTTGAACAGATGTAATATGGCATATCAGAGACTTTCAAATGTGCTTTAATTGAAGTTTTTTGGAGTTGAAATTCTGATAAAATATGTATTTATCATTGGTTCAACAACATGTAATGAAGGTGCCATCCTATTTCTCTCTACAAACTGAAAGCATTTTTTGTGAATGGAAAGATAACAAGAAGAAAAAGCTTATGGTCCCCTGTTAATAATGCCTTCTGTCATATTTGGCCAGAAAAACTTATACTACTTCTAAACCATTTTCTCAAATAACAGAGTAATAAATATGGATTACAGTCAAATTGTTCTTTAAGTCAAATTGTTTTTTATATAAATTGAGACACTCTTACTTTATTGATAGCTTGTTTCAATACAAGAGAATTATGATTGTTTGCCACTTGAAGTCATTTGTTTAAGATGGGCAGCCATGTGGATGGATAGATGGATGGATGGATGGATGGATGGATGATATTATTATTATTATTATTATTATTATTATTATTATTATTATTATTATTATACAATTGTATCACAGCGGCCAGTTGTTTCGCCGGATTTGGCATTGGTTACTAGTCGGGCCCCACCCAGGGGCCTAGGACGTCGTAACGTATTTTCGTAATATGCGTGCAGATCCAAGCCGTGCGGCTTTTTGCATTTGACCGATGGTGATTTTGTCAATTTTTAACTGTTTTAAATGTAATTTCAGTGCTTTTGGTATAGCACCCAGTGTGCCAATTACCACTGGAATTACCACTGCTGGTTTGTGCCATAGTCGTTGAATTTCAATTTTTAAGTCCTGGTATTTTGCAATTTTTTCATGTTCCTTCTCAGCTACCCTGCTATCACCTGGTATTGCGATGTCTATGATTGTGACCTTATTTTTCTCAACCAGTGTGATGTCTGGTGTATTATGCGCCAGTATTTTATCTGTTTGTATGCAAAAATCCCACAAGATCTTGACCATCTCATTTTTGGTGACTTTTTCAGGCTGATGTTCCCACCAATTTGTTGCTGTTTTAATATTATAATTTTTGCACAAATTCTAATGGATCATTTGTGCTATTGAATTGTGCCGCAATTTAAAATCAGTCTGCGCAATTTTTTTACAGCAGCTGAGTATGTGATCAACAGTTTCATCAGCTTCTTTGCAAAGTCTACATTTGGCAACATCAGAGGATTTTTCGATTTTGGCCTTAATGGCTTTTGTGCGGATAATTTGTTCTTGCGCAGCCAGGATTACTGACTCTGTTTCTTTCTTTAATGTACCTGTTGTTAACCATAACCAAGTTTGTTCACTGTCCACTTTATCTTTTATTTTTTCCAGAAATTGGCCATGCAGTGCTTTGTTCTGCCAACTCTCCATTCTTGATTTTATCACATCTTTTCTGTATTCTTCTTTCGTCTGTTGGGCCTTCAGTAGATTTTTGTTCTTTACTTCGATTAATAGATGTTCTTGACTTTCTTTTAAATAATCAGCCAGTGCATGTTTTTCTTCTTCAACTGTTTGCTTCACTTGTAATAATCCTCTGCCACCTGATTTTCGGGGCAGATATAGTCTATCAGTATCACCACGTGGATGTAAACTGTAGTGCATTGTCATTAGTTTCCTGGTTTTTCGGTCCAAAAGGTCCAAATCAGCTTGTGTCTAGTTAACTATACCAGCTGTGTATCTTATAACTGGTATTGCCCAGGTATTTATGGCCTTGATTGTGTTTCCACCATTCAATTTAGATTTCAAAATTTTCCTAACTCTGTTGGTGTACTCTCGCCTGACAATAGTTTTTACTTCTCCATGCTTGATGTTATCCAACTGCAGAATGCCTAAGTATTTGTAGGCTTCATTTTCTTTGCATTTAATTAATTGGCCATTGGGCATTTCAATTCCCTCACATGCAGTGATTTTGCCCCTTTTTATGGATACAGTGGCACATTTTTCCATGCCAAACTGCATTGAAATATCGGTGCTGAATACTCGGACTGTATTTGTCAATGATTGGATTTCTATTTCTGACTTTCCATAGAGTTTCAAATCATCCATATATAGTAAATGCGAAATTTTTTCAGCTTCTTTGGCTGTTTGGTAGCCTAATTTCATTTTTTTAAAGATTACTGATAGTGGGATCATTGCGATGATGAATATATATTATTATATTGTATTATATTATATTATATTATTATATTATATTATATTATATTATATTATAATATTATATTATATTATATTATATTATATTATATTATATTATATTATATTATTATATTATATTATATTATATTATATTATATTATATTATATTATATTATATTATATTATATTATATTATATTATATTATATTATATTATATTAATTATATTATTATTATTATTATTATTATTATTATTATTATTATTATTATTATTATTATTATTATTATTATTATTATTATTATTATTATACAATTGTATCACAGCGGCCAGTTGTTTCACCGGATTTGGCATTGGTTACTAGTCGGGCCCCACCCAGGGGCCTAGGACGTCGTAACGTATTTTCATAATATGCGTGCAGATCCAAGCAGTGCGGCTTTTTGCATTTGACTGATGGTGATTTTGTCAATTTTTAACTGTTTTAAATGTAATTCCAGTGCTTTTGGAATAGCACCCAGTGTGCCAATTACCACTGGAATTACCACTGCTGGTTTGTGCCATAGTCGTTGAATTTCGATTTTTAAGTCCTGGTATCTTGTGATCTTTTCATGTTCCTTCTCGGCGACCCTGCTATCACCTGGTATTGCGATGTCTATGATTGTGACCTTATTTTTCTCAACCAGTGTGATGTCTGGTGTATTATGCGCCAGTATTTTGTCGGTTTGTATACGGAAATCCCACAAGATCTTGACCATCTGATTTTCGGTGACTTTTTCAGGCTGATGTTCCCACCAGTTTGTTGCTGTTTTAATATTATAATTTTTGCACAAATTCCAATGGATCATTTGTGCTACTGAATTGTGCCGCAATTTATAATCAGTCTGCGCGATTTTTTTACAGCAGCTGAGTATGTGATCAACAGTTTCATCAGCTTCTTTGCAAAGTCTGCATTTGGCATCCTCAGAGGATTGTTCGATTTTGGCCTTAATGGCATTTGTGCGGATAGCTTGTTCTTGCGCAGCCAGGATTAGTGACTCTGTTTCTTTCTTTAATGTACCTGTTGTTAACCATAACCAAGTTTGTTCACTATCCACTTTATCTTTTATTTTTTCCAGAAATTGGCCATGCAGTGCTTTGTTCTGCCAACTCTCCATTCTTGATTTTATCACATCTTTTCTGTATTCTTGTTTCGTCTGTTGGGCCTTCAGTAGATTTTTGTTCTTTACTTCGATTAATAGATGTTCTTGACTTTCTTTTAAATAATCAGCCAGTGCATGTTTTTCTTCTTCAACTGTTTGCTTCACTTGTAATAATCCTCTGCCACCTGATTTTCGGGGCAGGTACAGTCTATCAGTATCACCACGTGGATGTAAACTGTAGTGCATTGTCATTAGTTTCCTGGTTTTTCGGTCCAAAAGGTCCAAATCAGCTTGTGTCCAGTTAACTATACCAGCTGTGTATCTTATAACTGGTATTGCCCAGGTATTTATGGCCTTGATTGTATTTCCACCATTCAATTTAGATTTCAAAATTTTCCTAACTCTGTTGGTGTACTCTCGCCTGACAATAGTTTTTACTTCTCCATGCTTGATGTTATCCAACTGCAGAATGCCTAAGTATTTGTAGGCTTCATTTTCTTTGCATTTAATTAATTGGCCATTGGGCATTTCAATTCCCTCACATGCAGTGATTTTGCCCCTTTTTATGGATACAGTGGCGCATTTTTCCATGCCAAACTGCATTGAAATATCGGTGATGAATACTCGGACTGTGTTTGTCAATGATTGGATTTCTATTTCTGACTTTCCATAGAGTTTCAAATCATCCATATATAGTAAATGTGAAATTTTTTCAGCTTCTTTGGCTGTTTGGTAGCCTAATTTCATTTTTTTAAAGATTACTGATAGTGGGATCATTGCGATGATGAAGAGAAGAGGTGAAAGTGAATCACCCTGGAAAATTCCTCGCTTGATATTAACTATTCCGTAGATCTCATTCCCTACTGCCAACTCAGTTCTCCATTGTTTCATCGCCTTTTCAGTAAAGGATGTAATATTTTTGCTAATGCCAGTTGTTTGTAAGCTTTTTATGGTCCAACTATGTGGCAGTGAGTCAAATGCCTTTTTGTAATCAATCCAGACCATATTCAAGTTCGTTTTTCTGTTCTTACAATTTTCTAATATCATTTTATCAATTAGAAGCTGATCTTTGGTGCCCCTGCTCCTTCTTTTGTTGCCTTTTTGCTCTACTGGCAAGATATTGTTTGTTTCCAAATAATCCATCATGTTATCTGCAATAATGCCTGTGAGTAATTTGAAGGTTGTTGGCAAGCATGTTATTGGTCTGTAGTTTTCAGGTGTTGTTCCTTTAGCTGCATCTTTCTGAATCAAGTATGTTTTTCCAGTTCTCAACCATTCATCAATTTGGCCCTTTTGTAAAATTTCATTCAGTTGCCTGGCCAATATTGCATGTAAACTGGTCAGATATTTGAGCCAGAAACCATGTAATTGGTCCTTTCCAGGTGATGTCCAATTCTTTACCTTTTTAACTCGATTTTTGACCATCTCAGTTGTTATTTCTAATACTTGCATTTGCTTGTTGCCAATGCTTTTCTCAAAGTCATGTATCCAGTTTGCTTCCTTGTTGTAGTCCTTTGCATTTTCCCACAATTCTTTCCAGAATTCAACTGTGGCCTGTTTTTCTGGTTTTTCACTTTTGGTGTCACCATTTACATTAAGACTTTGATAAAAACGCCGTTGGTCTGATCGAAATTGCTGATTTTGTTTATATTGGATGATTCGTGCCTCATATCTTTCAATTTTTCTAGCTTTGCTGTTATCTGCTGTTTTACAATCTCTACAGCTTCATTGATGTTTCTTGTATCCAATCTATATCGTCTGATTAGCCGATCTATGATTTTGTTGTTTTTAAGCCGTTGCTCATGCATGTTCTTTAAGTTACTAGCATCTGCCCTTAATTTTTTTATTTTTTGTTCTAAACGGATTTTCCACTTTGGCTTTGATGCTTTTTCTGTTGTGTGACTAGGTACTTTAATTTTAATGTCTAGTTCATTAGTGACTATTACAGCTGCGCTGTACATTAACTGGTTTGTTTCCAAGATGGATCCCGGTTCAATTGTTGAAAACACTGCATTAACCATTTTCATGATAGGGGCCAAAATTTTCTTAGGCACAGTTTTTAGTGATGGTAAACGTTGCCTTTCCTCATTAAGCAGAAAATGCTCCATGATCTTATCCTTCAATTCTTTTTGTTTTTGAGTTAGTTCATCAGTTGGTTCAGTGATAACTGGTTCTAGTGGTGGTGATGTTATTTCCTCCCCGAGAGCTTCTTCTGGGAGTTCTACTATAATGTCTTTAGTTGTGTCTTGAATATCAGTTATTTCCGCTTGTGATATTGTTTTTTGGGTTTTGCAATTTGCCTGAATTTCCTCATGTTCAACTTCACTAAACACTTTATTCCGTATAATAAATCGCCTTTGATCTGCTAGTCGTTGTTCACTAACATTTGAATCTGGATATTGTTGTTTCCATAATTCATACATTCGCTTTAAATAGCCTCTTTTTTCTGGCTCTGAGTTGTAGTAACAGGCCATTATGGCACAGTTTTCATCTGCACTATATTTTTGTCGTTTTGTTGGCTGGTCCACTTGTAGCCCACTTGTCGACGGATGTCCAGGGACCCCAACATCCGCCGCAGCCCTTGTTAACCCGCGCGACGACCGATGCGGTATGGAATTCTTATTTGTTTTTTCACCATATTGTATGGGTTGGCGGGGGTTTTTTTATGGGACCAGATGCCAACCTGACCCCAACCCTCCTCCTTTCTCATCCGGGCTTGGGACCGGCAATGGCGGATGATGATGATGATGATGATGATGATGATGATGATGATTATTATTATTATTATTATTATTATTATTATTATTATTATTATTTAGACCAGTGTTTCTCAATCTCTTTTTTTAACCTGTGGCCCCTCCCAGCATTGCTTTCCCCTATGCAGATCCCATTACCAGATGGTGCATTTTCTGGCTTCAACAAGATCATATTTGCATTATAATACATTTTGCTTTTCTGCAGTCCTCTTAGCATGTGCCATGCATCCCTCATTAATGTTTTCACCTGTAAACCCCTAAAAATACATTAGGACCCTCCGGAAAATCACTGATTTAGAAAATAATCCTCAAAGAATGCTCATGGTTGTAGGGTTGTAGGCTGCCTCAAAAGGCTAGGTCATATGATCATGTGGACCTGCGATCACTGCTAAAAAATATCCAATCTTGTGGCTTGACCGAGTTAGTTTGTTTCAAAGACTTTCTTCATCCTTCTGTGTGTGTCAAAATTTTAATAAACCTGCAAATGTGTCATTCACATGAAATTTTCCATCCTATTCTTTAGGGCAGTGTGCTCATATGAAGATCAAACGATGATATTTTACTTTTTAGGGAATGTAGCAAATGTGTTCTACTTAAGCATTCCCATGACTGTAGTGGGTAGGAGAGGAGAGGGGGCACCCTTTTCTTTTAACCTGTGTATGAATTTGGAACTTCAGAATGAAGTAGCTGAAAAGAAAAAAGTTAAGCCATCCTGACTTAAATGATCTCAGTCAGAATCAACCCAGTCAGAATCATTTTACAATGTTTCCTTCCAGTTTTCTTCTAACTAAATCAATATAATGCAAGCACATTCAAGGGAATTATGTACTACAGCAATATTCAAGAACTTAACACACCAAGAATGTGCATACAGCTATTTGCTTTATGCAGTAAATAAGAATCAGGATCTGCATTTCTACACTGCAGAGCAATGAGCTGCAGCTATGTACTGTATATATTCTACATAATTGGTTTATGATTTATATTTAGATGCCTATATCTAAAAATGAAATATTTTGTGAAAGCTACCCTTGGAAAACTTAGAAAATAACTGAGTATGAAGCAGTTCTAGGCAATACATGCTGAAGCTCTAAATTAACAATACATTGCAGAGTACTAGTACCCATGGGTAAAACTCAACTGAATATTATGAGAAATTGATAACAGAATCCAGATGTAATACAAATGCAAGAGTCTGACTCCTTTATGCCCAAAATAATCTAGAATATAAAAAGAGGCAATGAATTAAATTATTTTTAAGAAGAAAAAATACTGGAAGCAGTACAAATCTTCAAAGCATTGGTTCAAACTTAACTTGAATAACCGCATTCTACAAAATTGAAATGAGTATTTTAAAACAGCTGATCAAATCAGGCGGCTTTGAAGCACTTTGCAAGAAGCACTGATGATAGTCACATTCCCTTGTCTTTGCTCATTCAGACTACTTTAAGTTCCTTTACATGGGGCTGTCCCAAAGAACCATGTGAAAGCTTTAACTTCTGAAAAATGCTGTAACCTATGGGCCTTCTCAATGGGTGGTCTCCTTCTCTGGAATCTCTTCCTTACCCTGAAGATGGGTGTGATTCCTAGCTTTCTGGAGGTTTGTTAAAACTTGGTTTTCTAGAAAGCCTTTGAAAATTGAGCAATATTAAAGCAGTACATGTCCAATAATTGATTAATTAATTCTATAATTTATGCAGTTTCTGAAGTTGTTACTGACAATGTACACTATCATATATGCTAGGAAAGGGTTAAGTACAATGATGAGGTTTATAATATTGGTAGGATAAGCCAACCAAAGAATTTTACTATTTTATTAAACATTGCACTTTTTCAAGCAGTTTTGGTTGATTAAACTAGCACTGCTTTCAGCTTTATTCATTGTCTTGCTTTCAGCTCCTTGAATGTACCCAATCACAAGCCTTGACTTTTCTCTCTTGCATGGTAATGGAATGTTATCCTTCTATGCTGATTTTGCCAATGTAGCTGAGAGCAAAATTCAGCACTCTGAATATGGGCTCAAGGATGATTAGCCCAGTACATACTCTGGGTCAAACTTTATTTTTATAAGTTGAATGAGTATCAGATTAAATGTTCAGGCATTGGAATAACCGTTTGCACAAGGAACAACATTCTCTAGGGGGACAAATTAGCTATGCCTCTTTTTCTTTAACTGTCCCCTCCTCATCTCTGTATCATTGTAATCTGTCAACTTGTTTCTTCTGCCTCTACTGATTAACCAATGTAGAATATTATGAACAAACTACAAATATGACACAACTGAGTTACCATAAGAGATAAGAAATTGCTAAGCTTCTGAAACATGCAATGCCAACCCTCTTGCTAGCAATAAAACCTATCGATCAGAGGTAGCAAAGATATATCATACCACAATCATTCTTTCCATCTTGCTTCAGAAGGGCAAAGGATTACCGGTGTGCCCTGTTGAAACTGATAAAGCTGCAAAATCTAAAGTGGGTTTTGCAAATAAACAAAAAGAGGATCCTTTGCAATATGGCTAAGTTTGCCAAGCTGCTATGCCACTCCTCCATGTGCTTCAGAATACCCAGTGATCAGAGGCATAAAAATCAACAACTACATCATAGGAAATCAGTAGTTCCTCATATCAAGCCAGCTATGAAGAAAAACAAAAGAACTTCCCTTTAAAACAGTTGTGTGACCCTTTTTGCTTTGTATCAGTGCAATTCAGAGTTGAAAGCCATTTTGGATGCTCCTGTGTTTTTCTGATTATCAATATTCCTGTCTTTAAAATGGCAAAATTTTGCTAAGTTGTGACAATGAAATGCATAATATCATCAGCAATGTAGGGATCAAAATCTCTACTGTCCCTGATATTCATTCTATTCTGCCACAAACAGGTACCGGTAGTATTTGGATGCTTGCACATTATAGCCTATATCTATATCCTATAGCTAAATCTCTAAGTGGTTGAATCACATTGGTATTGATGTTGTAGTTTAAATGGAATCAGGACTGATTTGCCCAATTTGCCAAAATGCAATTCATGACAGCCCAATACGTCTCCCTAACTTAGATGTCTGGTTATCTGACATTTCCTCTAAATATTAAGCAAAGCTCCACAAATAATTTTTTTTTTCTATTTTTCTACTTGCATTTTACATGCTTTCAAACTGCTAGGTTGGCAGAAGCTGGGACAAGTACTGGGAGCTCACTCCATTATGTGGCACAAGGGGTTCAAACTGCCAAACTACCAACCTTGTCATCGACAAGCTCAGCATCTTAGCCACCTGAGCCACCGCATCCCTTCAATACAACAATGTGTCTATGGATAACAGATATTTTAAAAATATTAGCAGTGATTGGTTTTACATCCTTTTAAAATATGATGTTGTGTCCAGGTCAGTATACATCAGTATATAAAACAGGGGCAACTGATTACTATGTTTGCAATGAATTTGCCAACAAACTCACCAAAGTGAGAATTTGCAGAGCTGGGTATATGGAGAGTGCAGAGAAAGAATAAGGTCTAAGTAAATTGGGCAAAAATACAAACTTTTAAACACCAAAAAGATTTGCCTGATTTCAGAAATATGCCTTCCTGCCAAACCACAATGCATTATTTCACTGTATCGGTGGAATATTGTGGAATATTGAGAGTTTCATGAGGAAAGGGGTACAATCAGTTTCCATGAGCCTGTTTTATACATGCTTTGCATCCAAGTGTGTATCTTTCAAGCTTCCTTCAACTCAGTTTAAGCTATCTCTCTTTCTCTCTTTCCTTCTGTATTCAGATATTTTGAAGTGTGAATTATAGTTTTGCAGAAGAGAAGAACAGGCAATAAGTTGGCTGCAGATTATATGGAAACATTCCTGAAAGCAATTTGAACTGCAAAAATCAAGAACCCTAACAAGAACTCTAAACAGTGAACTCTGTGGCTGTACACACTGGTTACAGCATGTTCAAATCTGAAACGAACAAAAAGAGAATAAACTCTGGGCTCTCTCATTATTTCATTGAAATCCCCCAGCAGTAATGAAAAGCTTGAGTTGCTTTAATATGTCTTTGATACGAGCTGCATGTTTTGCCACCCCCTGTCTTCCTGTAAATGTGACATTTGGGTCCTTTACTTCTTTTGAGCTCTCAACTGGGCATTCAAGATAAGTGAATCTAAAGTGATAGGGACAATTAAAAAGTAGTTTTTTGTTATTCTAATTTGGATAATTTCTATATATCCATCTCTCTTCTTCTCTCCCGCCATCTGGAAAAGAGACTCTGAAGCAGAACTATCTACCCCATTTGCTTTAATTTGTTGTTTTAACAGTGTAATGTTATTGACTAAGGCTGCAATCCTAAACCTGCTTACTGGCAGTAAGTACTGCTGAGCTCAATTAAATATTCCCAAGTAGAATGCACTGTATAGATTGCGCTCCTCATTATGTTGTTAATAAATAATGTAATACTATTTATCATGGTTGTGTTGATTAACCTTGTATTACAAACTGCCTTAGGCTGGTATAGATATTATGAAAGATGCTATAGAAGTATTGCAAACAATTTGGGGAGAACAATCTAATTTCCTATTTAATTGGGGAGCTATATGGGCCTTTCTGGAATGTGCCAGAAAATGGTTAAGCCTAGAAGAAAAGGAAAAGGATTAAATGGACAGGAATCAATCATGTGAATGCTGCAATTATTGATAAAGGTTACATTTGGGGAAATATCTGAAATAGTGGAGGGGAGAGGAGGGGAACACTGGAAGAGCTGATATTTTCTTCTAAAAAATACCCTTTGGTCTTTCCCCTACTGGGAGATAAGGAAATCCCTTTCCCATTGCCCCAGTCAAGAAGGTTTTCATTTATTTCAGCTATAAATAAGGATAGAGTAGAGATTTAACTCATTCTTGGCTGCATCATACAGAGTCCACACTTCTACCTTTTCATATTATGTTTGCTTGTCAAAATTTTGAAATAATATTAGAAGGATGGCAGAATTACTTTAATGGATGATCAAGGTGAAGCTCAAGTTGTGGAGGAAAACCTACCTCTAATGTATTCATGTTCCAACTTATTATCTATTTACAGTATATTACAATGGGACACTTATTTAGAGTTAATATAAGAAAGATAAGTATACATGAATATTGAGAAAATAATGCTGGCATTATATTTTTGCTGTTCTGTTGGGAAGTAGAACAAGAGGTAAAAAGGTTAGAATTTCTGCTCAAGGACATACCGTATCATTTTACCGTATCAGCAAGGTATTTACATAACAAATAATAGAGTGTCAAAAAGAGAGATCTTACTGCAAATAATTCAACATCCTGAATTATTTGATAATGGATGGTAGAAAAAATAATGGATGGTAGAAAAACAGAATTCAAGGCCCCCATTAATACAGCTTTTATAGTATCAGAAAAGTATCAGAAAAGAAGTGAATTTAGGTCAGACCTGTGGGCCACTTGGCAAGATTAGGAGGCATATTATGCTGTAGGGAGAATGATCATATTTTGAACTAATTTATAAATAGTCATCTAAGTCTTGGCCTAAATAATATTGTTAAGTTCCGGTACCAAAATTATTGAGTTGTACCATGATATCATTTATCACACAATATTCCTGAAAATGGGTGGATTATTTAAAACTCTTTCTAAATGCTGTGTATGGACTGAAATATAACAGGACCCAAAGACAGGGTCTTTCATAGCTAAGGATGACCTTGAACATAAATGTCTCTAGTCCTACTACCATCTAATATCATAATCATACTAGACTAAACAAATTCCAGTTTCTGGTATTTAAAAAAGAGACTACCAACAGAAGTTTCCCTAAGTTTAAAATCAACTTAGCAATTATGAACTTTTCCAAATGTTCAGAGGGAAACATTATTTATTTTCTTAGAATAACATCCCAACATGCATAATTTTAATTTATGTTTTCTTGTCAAGCCTTACAGAGCTGGGCATGGTTGTATTGGAATGTGTAGATGGCCTTGGGGGATGAAGGGAAGAGAAAAAATTTAGGAAGGACCTATCTGGATGGATCAAGCAGTTAAAAATGGTGGCAAGATTCGTATTATCAGACTTGCAATATTCTGTTAATGTAGCCTTACAATGAAATATAGAATTGGTTCGTTTTGTCCTGTTTCCTATCTGGCTTACCTGGGAAGGCAAACAATATCAAGGAAGCAAATTTCAGGAAGATATCTTTCATGTTAATCTGGGTTAAATATGGAATCTATAAGAAGAATATTACAAACTCATTTATATTTAGCGAGTTAAGGTGGATTCTTCTTGGAATGATTTGAAACACTTTTTAACAAAATTCTCTTCCCCTGGGCTAAATTGCTGTTTATCCGATATCAGATAAATTTGTGAAGCTGGGGTGGGCGTGGCCTGTGCATGATGCATCTGGCCCATAGGCCGCCAGTTTGACATCCTTGAGATAAACTAACAACTGATTAGTGTGCTACTTCTTGATTGCTTATGTCTGCCCTGCCTGCTTCTCTCATATTTTCTTATGATGTCTGCAATTTCTTTTCATTAGAGTCTCCAGAACCAACTCTGAGGGAGAAAAATTATACTCAGTCATCACCCAGAGTCCAAAAACAAGCATCTCCGAGAGCAGAAGAGGATTTTAAATCTATGATAAAGAAACAAGCATATTAAAACAATATGGGAGAAGTGGAAAAGTGTTCACTGAACAATTTTCAAGCAATCATTGGAATTACATGACTAATATGTGCGCAAATGCATCTGTCACAACTGGTTTGTTAAATAGCGGCAACAGATGCATAGTCATTTTAAATTTTGAACTGGACCAACAATAACTGCAAAAAAAAATCATGTTGGGGAACAGAGACGGAGACAGAGAATATACTCTTATGCTGAATGAGAGTTGTTGATTGTTTTTGCCAACATACTTATCCTCATAAAACATGATCGACAGGTTTCTGTATATTATGAAAAGCTATATTTATTGAATCTGGTTGACAGAAATTTTTTTATTCAGTTTCTCCTGGATAAAAAGTTACTAAAATTTATTAACTTTTTAATAATCAAGATGAAAAGACTCATAAAAACTGAAAGTGCCAATTCATCTATCCCTACCCTGAATCGTAAAATTACAAACTTTGGTCTAAAGTGATGCAGAAAATCAAAGAAATATTTCTTATATTAAAACCAGTACTTTACTTTAATCCATTTGACCAAGGTTTATGGGAAATTATGCCACAACTTATACTTGTTTCCAAAAGAGATGTGATTAAAAGATTAAATTCAGACAAACAACATAGCAAAGGTGAAATGGAATTGTTTAAACAGATATTTCTCTACTCTGGAACAAACTAGCAGCCCACACTTGCTTCACTTGTAATTTACAGTCTACAATGCTTTGTTACTGACCAGTTTCTGAAAATTATGCTGATACCACAGCAGACGGGAAGGTAAAAAAGAAAAAAAAAGAGGGACAGTGACTCATTTTGCTTTTTGCATTACTTAACGTATGACAAGAACTTGACAGAAGAGAAGTAAATATATCCACAAAATCCACATTCTCTCTCTCTCTCTCTCTCTCTCTCTCTCTCTCTCTCTCTCTCTCTCTCTCTCTCTCTCTCTGTGTGTGTGTGTGTGTGTGTGTTTTCCAGCATAACCCTGGAACCACTGGAGCAATTTCAACCAAACTTGGTACACAAATGACTTACTCTCTGGAAAAAAAATACTGCCGGGGTAAGATACCCCTAACATCCTCGGTGTGTGTGTTCTGTTAAGATACAGCCTGTTGTGCCTTAAAATGGCTTTTAATGTACTGCTGTAAATTTCCTGCTACTATACAGCGCAGTGGAGTTGCCATGGTACTCCACAAGGGGATTCCCTCTGGTAAGGGGGAAAATCCAATATTAGAAATTATGTTTGGTCCAGACATTTTCCCCCTGTAAATAAATACCCGGACAATGCCAGGTTATCAGCTAGTACTCATATACAAAAACTTCTATGGGGGTATGGCAGTGTCCTCATAACTGGATGACCAGTTCAACTGTCCAGGCAATCATTTCTGGTGTTGCTTTGGACAGATCTTCTAAGGAAGCTGAGAACATATATCATGGGCAATCTTGCACAACATGTTTAATAGTTTGCATATCAGGACCAAAATCGGAAAAGGGAAATTTTTCTATCCGAACTGATACAGACAGAGGCAAGTCTTCCAGTATTATACCTAATTTTGTTCAATATCATACAGACAGTGTGAGGCAAGTCAAAAGCAGGTGGTTTGCTGGACAGATCAGGCCACAAATGGTCAATGGATAATTCTTTTCTCCAGCATTCTTGGGGTTATGCTGGGTAGATGTTAAAAAGGATAGCTGTTTTCCGTGATGGCCTATGGAACTTCAATCTTATGATGGACAGTGCATTTTCCTGATGATAGGGATGCCTTGTTGTTGATCATCCTTGACCATAGCTAATGAAGGCTTGTTGTCTTCTAATGTGTGTGTTGGGGGGGTGGGGATATGAAATTGCTAAGTTTTGGTAACCAGTGCATAGGAGCGGGATGCAATGTGCCAGAGATGACACACATTGTCTAGCAAAGTTGGACATAAACTCTTTGAGTGTGGGCACTGTTAAGCCACATGCTGGCACAATATTCAGGTGTGGAATAAACAAAATCAATGTTGTTTTTTGTAAGAAAGAAAGAAAAGGAGGAGGGGAGGATGACTCTTTTTGACATCCATTATTTTGATTTCTGCATGTTTTCTATCTATTCTGTCCAACTTAGAATATTTTAGGTCCCATCCATTAAGGACCATCTGATAAGATCCTGGAAGGATGCCTTCTTAGTTGCAGCACTGGAACATATCCCTATAGAAATTCAAGTCTACCCTGCTCTCCTTCTAGCAATTCTACTCCCATGGAAATCATCTAGAGCAGAAAGGTTTTGCTCAGGACAGAATCACCTGTTTACAGGGCAAAATTTCTCTGCCTCACTCAGTTCTTCCAACCATGTACAACAACTACCTTGAAACCAGAGTTGCTAAATAGTTATACCATGGCAAATCTGCCATCCTCTTTATTGCTATTGAAGGTTGTTTAATATTGAAGACATTGAGGGAATCTAGAGATTTTCCATCTTAGGTTGCTCTGCATTAAAATTTTGGGAACAGCACCAGAAAAATGTTACTTCTTTAGTAATAAATAAGCCCTGGTGGCATAGTTATTAGAGTCCAGTACTGCAAGCTAATTTTGCCCGTAGCCTGGAGTTTGATCCTGGACAGCTCAAGTTTAACTCAGCCTTCCATCCTTCTGAGGTCAGTAAAATGAGGATCCAGATTGTTGAGGGTAATATGTTGGCAATGTAAGCCACCCAGAGAGTGCTGTAAAGCACTGTGGGACAGTATACAAGTCTAAGTAACGGCCCTGGAACCATTTTGGAAATCTTCAGAGCTGCCAATATTGTTATCTCATGACTGAGGCAAAATAGTATGAGCAATGAAGGCAGCACACAATATTTTATGCCACTTCATGATTTGGACAGTAATCTATTCACATAGCAGTGAGGAAGAACCTGGAGTGTGGTAGTACATTGTGTGATCTGGCAAACAAGGTGCAGCCAATTTAACACTGCAGAGATAAGATGTGATCCTTTTTCTTATGATTTGCTCTCAATGTCTCTGTTAATGCTCAGCAGATTTATGCAAGGATGTCCTCCTGCCAGGGTACTGGCTGTTACCTGTTTTAGATAACTGAATTTAGTTACTTGTCTTGCTTCTGAATAATATATAATGCTCAAATTATTTCATATGATTTCATGGTGCTTGAATATATACTTTTTTCTGGGTCTTTTGCGGAGGGTATCTTTTCTATTTGAAATAGCATATTTTGTGCTTTGCTGTTAAACAAATATTCTGATATTTTTATGTATTTATTTGTGCATTCAGATCTGTCACTATTAGGAAGGAGCATAATCACTCTTTCCAAATATTTCTTTTCATTGCCCAAAACGCCTTCACACAAAAAGGGATTTTATCACTGCAAACATGATATTCTAGGGAGAAAGAGAAGGAGGTGAAGGTGAAGGAGAATCCAATGAACAATTTGTATGAAAGTCCCCTTTGTAGAATTCTGACATTATGTACATATTTATTTGTACTTGTAAATTTCACTCCTTTGTGCTGAAACAAAACATTAAAGCATTCATATTTTTCTTTGTTGGTTAATAAGATAAAGAAAACTGCATTTTAAGACTCTGTTGGATATCTGGACAATTTCAAGGCAAAAAACTATTGTATGGTTGACAGCCAATCTTGGCATTCAGAGCTTAGGATCCACTCGCAGGAAAAAAATCTTAAGGTTAGTGAACAGTATAATTTTCATTCCCCTGCATTGGCATCAGATGTTCAAAATACTTAACTGAAATATCAAATTTGTTCTTTCGGGAATGCAGTTTGAGTCACTGTTGAATTTCTCATGCAGTACAATACAGACAAGGAATGTTTATAGAACAGTTTTTCAGTGCAATCACTGTTTGGGGAATATTAAACTTGCACTGGGATTTATTCACAACTTTTTAGATATATCTACCACAGAGACTATGTTTTCCTTTTATTTCTGAAGTGGAAAAATACATATATTTATGGCTTCTTTACTCTGATGGGAGCTGTGCAACAGCTTTTGCATTCTGCACTGTTTAATACATATATATATTCTCTGCAGCATCTGGAAAAAATGCCAATAGACATTGTTTGCAATACTTGTGTGGCAACTGCCTCTACTTGCATCATTAGCCCCCATTTTCCACCATAAAACAAAAGCTAAGTAAAAAAAGGCCAACTGTTCTAGCAAATTGCAAGTTTTGTTTTTATTATATGAACATGATGAACAATTATAAAAATTAAGGAGATGATGTACAAGGAAATTAGATTGTAAAGTAAAGTTTATTAGAGTAAATGATTCTATTTTGTCAAATTCAGTAACTATAGAAGCATACATAAATATGAAAAATGTTGAGTGTTGAACATACGTATGTACACACTGTATAATGAATTAGATTGTAATTGCTCTGAGACTGTAGTATTTATATTTTACATAATAAATTGATCCTCTGTGATAAGAAGATTTTAATATTTTGTATCTCAGTTCAGTCAATGAGATGGTTACTTGGCACATGAAATGAGACAACTAAAAATGAGATTTTGGAATGTATTTATTGATTACAAGTGACATAGATTTATTGACCTGCTATTGTGTTGGTTTAATAAAGATCTTTCTGAATGATAAAATGTCCCATGTATTTTCTTCCTTAAAATGCTCTAGAAAAGAATAAGTTAAAACTGAAAGTATTCTTGATTCCTGTAACTTTTTGACTATTTTTTCCAAGTTCTCTTAGACTTTACCATATTAACTGGGGAGCTAAGTTATATGACAGCTCGGGATTAAGAAACCTGAAAGGCTGTTTGATTCAATAATTATATACATAAATCTGCTTGTCCCTAAAGCTAGTTATAATCCTCTTCCATTGAAATAACTAGCATTACAGGATATCATTGAATGTATAAATCTGTTAATGTCAGTTTCACAAACAGTTTTTTTTTTCCCCTGGCCCTTCCCCACCCCCCAAGCCAATACAGTTTCATGTATGGTTGCACACAGTCATAAATATGCATATTTTCAGTTTAAAAGAATCTCAGTTAATTCTTGTTGATTTGATATTCAATGCTAGTTTGTTATTGTAATGCTAATTTTGATGAGGATAAACATATTCTACACATTTCTCCCTTGGTGTAAAAAGTAGCTTGGGAATTTTTTTAATGGTACTTAATCTTTAGATTTTTAAAATAAAAACTTGCTGCATAGTAGTCAGTTAATAAGCCTAAAATGAGCAGCTTCAGCTCAATATCTAGAAGTAGATTCTCTATCACTGCAGAAAGGGAAATATAGGAAACCTTGATAGGCGATTTGTTAATACTGAAGAGAAAGTTACTTTATAGAAAATATTGGAGAGGAAATTTCCTGGTTTTGATAGAGGGAAAAGTAGATGTGACACCACTGATAGACAAAGATAAAGATATCAAGGGAGAAAGGGGAAAGTTGTAGATGTAGATAGCTTGTAAGATTCTCTAGAGGCTTGGGGCTAAAGATAGACATCAAAATTGGATGTAGGGTATAACCAAGCTAAGAAATTTCTGAAAAGAGAGTACTCCTTAATTTAAAAAAATGAAAGTGGTGGGAGCATGCTAACAATATTTTGATTGCATATGAGCTCAGTAAGCCTACCTTATTTTTATTTATAAATAAAGCAATATACAAGAAATGGGGATTTTCAGTTCCATAGCAATTTCCCATAACACCAATTGATCAGAAAACTAAAGAGTATGTACATCCCTCCCTCCCTCCCTCCCCCCCTCTGTGTGTGTGTGTGTGAGAGAGAGAGAGAGAGAGAGAGACAGACAGAGACAGAGACAGAGACAGAGAGAGTTTAGTAAGCCAAATAATAATTTATCGTTGTCCCCTATTTTTTTTTTTTTTTAGCTTTTTTACTCCAGGACATTTTTCAAACATTCATGTGTAAAATAAGATGAGCTTCTCTTACAACTTGTTATACTCAAAGCAATTATTAAACTTTGCAGCATTTATCTGTTGGTTCTAGGTTTAAGAACACAAATTAAGAAATGAAGGTGAATAATTTGTCACTGTGACAACATGAAGTTTAAATGTTCTTTCTTTCTTTAAAAAATCCCTTTTCTTAGGTAAGATTTGATTTTTTTCTACTTTAGTCAAATTTACAGTGTAGTAGAAACTTGTACAAAACTAAGGAAGTTGCTGGAATAAACTGGAATTTGATACTGTAATTTAGTTCAGAAGTGATCCCAATGAAAAAGTACAAGGCAAATAACAAGGTGCAGACTTGCAATTCAAGATGAAGTATGAAAAAAGGGTCATCTTATCATAAAATAAAAATAAATTTCCGTCCTTTGGATTAAGAAATGTGGATTAGAGTTGACAGCACAATTGAGGTGACAGCCTCAAGGCTAAGTATGAATGATTGCTTTATTGCGTATAGAGCTGGGGGGGAGGGTTTCTTGTCTATACAATGTACAATATTTTTCACATTATAAGACGCACCTCCCCCCCCCAGGGTGGAAATGTCTGTGTCTCTTATAGAGCAAATATTGTGGCGGAGGGGGAAGATGTGGCGATCGGTGAATGGCGGATCCACGCCACCTAGAACAGCTGATTGGTGGTATTCCAGGAGGCTGATTCAACTTCCAATCAGCTGTTCAGCAGTGAAGGCTTCAGTGTCCTCTGGTAGTGGCAGAGGCAGCTCAGCTCAGTTGACTGGTGGTGGGAGCAATGAAGCGGAGCCCTGATGAGCCACGTGTTGGGGCTGCGATAACATGTTGAAGCTGACCAGGCTGTTTGCTGTTTGCTGCAAGGACACTAGCCAGATGAATACCGGATGGATGCTGGGAGGCAGAGACAGATTTTTTTTTCTTGTTTTCCTCCTCTAAAACTAATGTGTGTCTTATGATCCGGTGCATCTTATAGTGTGAAAAATTAATTCTTAATATCTGATGAGGAGCTTTTCTGTTTCCCATATAATATTTTGCCAATATACTATCGGGGCCCTCTTACTGCTTCTTGATTGGAAATCTAGTGATCATTATCCTAGGCTATTTCAATAAAGAAACTTTGTTTAAGATCTCCATTGCTTTGGGACATGTTTCAATGGATTGCTAGTTTTCCGCAATACCACTATCCTGTCATCAGATACAAGGGGATATATGTTGAAATGCCTGTAGTACATTGGATATAAGAGAACAACCAAATATTTTAGTGACAGAATTTGAGCTTTGTAAAGACTCACCTTGAGTGCCTCTTGCATCTTTTCCTTGATTGGTAGGCCTTTCAAATGGTAATTTACCATATTTTTCCATGTATAAGACACTACTTTTTCTTTAAAATATTTACTTGAAAATGGAGGTACGTCCTATTCACAGGAGGCCGAGAGGAAAAGCCTGCACATGCTGGATGAGCCTCTATCTTATATGCAGCTCTATCACTCATCTCCATTGTAGTTGTTTCTTTTATCATGTTACCACTCTAGGTTTCATCTCTATTGTTCCTGTGATGCATTTCCTGTTCTTGTCGTATTACTCATTTTAACAAGATGGCTTCTTCAGTAAGCGCTTATAGTGCATTTACTACAAGAAACTACATGAAACATGGGAGTGTCTTATACATGGAAAAATACTATATGTCCTAGTATTCTCATGATTGGACTACTGCAATGTGCTTTATGTGGAGCTACCCTTGAAGAATATGTAAAAGGTACAGCTGGTTCAAAATGCAATAGCATGAACAGCAATAGACACTTGTTATCACTTTGTGAACTATTATAGTTACCAGTCAGTTTGTGGGTGCAACTGAAAGTGCTGTTCATCACTCACAAAGCCCTTTATGCTTCACAGGCCTAGGATCAGGTTATTTGGTGATAATCCTGTCCCAGTTGTTTCATCCTTTCTAGTATGAACTCGTTGCAGAGAGTGAGGTAGATAACTTTGACAGAAATATGCAGAAGCTGTTGCCTAGTCAAATGGACCTAAATTCCCAAACATCCAGATAAAATTAGGAAGTGATTCAGATAAACAACCCCCCTAATCCACTGAGTAAGAAGGAAGGGAGGTACCTTCCTGTGAAGTTGATTTCCTGGTTTGGAATTGATATAGGTAGAGTGGGTACATTTGGGTCCCTTCTGTTAAATATTATCAGCTTGCAAGATCAAGGAAATATATTTTTGTTTGTTGCAGTATTACAACCACTGCAACAGGTACCTCTGGAACAGCATCCCTTTGGACATACAAATGTGTTTGTGTGTGTGTGTGTGTGTGTGTCCTTTAAATGTGTAGCTGTAGCAGAAATCATGAGTGGTTCCACCCACCCACCCTGTCTCTACGGCACCCTATTTAGGCCCTTTTTTTCGCCAAAAGTGCCCACGCATGCTCACATTTGTGAACTGGTAGAGAAGGTAAGTGAATACCACCTCTGTATGTATGTATGTATTTCTTTTGAGAATTTCAAACATGTGTGTTGAGTTGATTATATTTTTTTTCAGCATTTGTAAATAATCTCATTCCCCACGGAGTCTGGGGGAAGAGCAAAGATGAGGTGCTGCAACAAATGAAAATATTCTGTGCAGTAACACATTGCAATCCTGGGTTCCTTGACAGTTACCTGTGCTTTTACCTTTAAAGAAGGTAGAGATGGCAAAGGCTTGTTATGTTTCTTTTGCTTTATGCAACTATTTACAGCAATTAGGGACAGTCTATTTACAAGAGTGTGTTCTAAATTTGCCAGGTGACTAAAACACATATGCCATATGAACATATTCTGCATGGACAGCATTGAAAAACAGTCATTTTCAGTGTTCTGTCAAGTATAAACCCAGACCTTAACTGTTTTCATTTCTATAGATTGTTCTGGTTAATAACTGCATCCTAATATTGCTTTTCTTCATATAAGGTCTTTAAAAAAATATATGCATAACTGCATAACATTTTGCTTGCATACAGAGCTTTCATCCATAACTTTCCTTAATGTTTAACTTACATTTCCTGGGAGATAGTTTTAAAAATCCAAAATGTTCCCTGATGTAATTCCTTTTATGTACATTTCTCTTGATTGAGACTTTTTAAATTTCTCAAATGTAAGCAGATTATGTACTTTACTCTTAATTCAGTCATCTTAAATTTCTCCAATGTACACAGTTTATTTCATGGCTCCACTTTTGTGTATTTAATCTCAAAATATTTTTTTCAGCTGAACCTTTTAGTCATATCTTCAAATGCACCTCTTTTTTCTTTATTTGCTTTTTGTTTCCACTTAAATGCTGCTATTCACATTAAAACATTTACAACTCTGCTCCCACAGAATTTCATGAAGATTTCTTTTTGTTCTTGTTAGTTGCAAAGTCGTGTCCGAGCTATCGCAACCCCATGGACAATGTTCCTTCAGGTCTTCCTGTTCTCTACCATCCTCTGGAGTCCATTTAAGCTCACGTCTACTGCTTCAGTGACTCCATCCAGCCCCCTCATTCTCTGTCATCCCTTTCTTCTTTTGCCCTCAATCTTTCCAGCATTAGGCTCTTCTCCAGTGAGTCACAACAGAAAATATTTCTTTTACATTTCTACTATTAGACCAAGAGCCAAACCAGCCTCTCATTCTTCAAAATGCCCAACCAGACACCAAGGAAAATCTCCCATTATTTTTTTCTCAGTAAGTTGTGTAAAGAAGCATACAGTCCTGAAACAAGAACCCAAAGAAACCATGAATATTGTTGACTATTCATCATTTGTTTTTGCTGTCTTCCTTTATTTTATATGATTGCAATGTTAAATAAAAAATGAGATATTGAAGAATTGCCAACCAATAAATGCATTTCTAATTTTAATTAAAAATAAATAAATAATAAATAAATATTGTACATTGAATTTTGAGAAATGCATACAATCTTCTACTCTAGATAAAAGTTAGTAGTAGTTGCATTTTAAAATCCTATGATTTTTACACTGAGTGGTTCCAACATTTAGGCAAATGGACAAATGCAATCCATATCATAAATTTGGCAATCTTGGCCTAGGAGTTAAATTTTTATTCATTATCTTTCATATGTTGAAAAGTTGGTGATCATGTAGAATTTTTTCCTATTCAAATTTAATTGTAGAGACATATATCTAGTTTAAGATCGGGTGGGAGGGGGAGAATCATACAGCAGAAAAAAGAACCTCACCTTTATTATCTGAGAAATTAGTGAGGGTTTCTTCCAGTGGTGGGTTGCCATTTTTTTTTAATACTGGTTCTGGATGTGCAGAAGCATCCAGGCAGATAGGGAGAGCCTCCCACCACCACTACTACTGGTTTGGTTAATCTGGGCGGAAATGGGAGCAACCCACCTCTGATTTCTTCTGAGCCTCCTGTCCCTCTCTCTATCCAACTGCAGGCTATACTATCTCTGATTGTTTCCTTGACAGCATATAATTACTCTGGCTACCAAGATCTTTCCCACATTTATTTTACATGTGTAAAGGGAAGGACTTAATGGTACAAAGCATCCATTCCTGTATCCACAATTTATCCACTTACTTGGAGGACTTTGCAACCACATCCTACCAATGAATACTCTCTCCTATGTAGGTGTGGATATATACTACTAAAATGAAGGATTGCTGACCTGTTGGCAATCCATTAATTATAGCATTACTTCTCCTAGTGGTATATCTATAATTAAATATAATTACAGCATATTAACATAACAGAAAACACTCAATTACACTTCTGAATTTAATTAAAATCTCCCCGTTCTCTAGATAAATATTTGAGTTGACAACTATGTTTTCATAAATTTGAATCCTAACTGGGCTCATTTTGCTTGTTATTTACCCCACCTTGATACTGGACATTTGATTATGTGATATAATATGTATTAAAATAAATAGAACATTCTTTTTAGAGATGTGGTTGTGTTTAAGGTAGCTGTAGTTTACTTATACTGTCAATATTTGAAAAAGACACTTTTTATGTTTACTTTTTTCTCCCTCCCCACAGTTTTATTGACAACACCAAGTCTGTGAATATGTCTCTGAGAATGTGTCTCTGCAGCTCCTGCTGATATGAACATTGGCATTTTAAGAATGGTTCTTAAGAAGAATAGGAGTTGGTGCCACCTAAACTTTGAACCTCTAGGGCAGGCATCATCAAACTGTGGACCGCTGGCCTGCCAATGCAAATTATCTGGTTCATGGAGTTATGGGATGAAAAGCAGCTGCCAGCTTGTAAAGTAGTTCTTTAAAGGTCTTTAAAAATAGCTTTTCAGATGTTTTTCACAGCCATGTGATCCAGGGCTGGTGGGTGAGTAGGGAAAGGGCTGCTTTTAAAGTAGCACTTTAAAAGTGAATGAGTGGGGGACATGTCTCCATGTCTCCTAGCTTTTTCAAAATCATCTGAAGTTGGCTAACACTAATTCAAATGCACCCGCAGTATAATGCCTGAAGGAGAATTCACCTACTGCTTTGATTCTTCCTATATATAAAGTACATCCACCAAATTTGTTGCTGAACAATTTTGGTAGATATTTATGTTTGTATATACACATGCACAAGTGTGGCAAAAAGGAAATCAGTTTGTGAATTCTCCTCCAGGCTTAAAAGATCTTTAGCTCTGTAATCCCAAATAAGCAGCCTCACACTTCACATTGAATTAGTGGCATATTTATTTGGTTAAAATTGTTCTTCATTTTAAATATTGTATTATTTCATAGTGGGTTTTTTGCACTACAAATGAAGATATGTGCAGTGTTCATAGAAATTTGTTCATTTTTTTCAAACTATAGCCTGGCCCCCAACAGTCTGAGGGATCATTATCCTTTAATTAATGAAGGCTCTCTCTGTCTCTCTCTCTGTCTGTCTCTCTCTCTCTCTGTGTGTGTGTCTCTCTCTGTCTCT
Source organism: Thamnophis elegans (assembly GCF_009769535.1). Classification (NCBI taxonomy): domain Eukaryota; kingdom Metazoa; phylum Chordata; class Lepidosauria; order Squamata; family Natricidae; genus Thamnophis; species Thamnophis elegans. The sequence continues at coordinate 102,941,949 of NC_045541.1, read as the reverse complement.
CTCTCTGTCTGTCTGTCTGTCTGTCTGTCTGTGTGTTGATTCTCGCCTTCTTCTGCCTGCTTCCAATGTCTCTCAATGCCCATCTTGGGGGTTTTAGTTGCAGTCTTAATTGGTGCAGTTCTCAGTCTGGTTTATTGTGTGGTCATCTGAAACATATGATCAGGAGCACAAGTATATAGACAGAGAAAAATATTCCAAAAAAACTAATTCAGATATCTCTTACCCAGTTTTTTATCTTAACTATGGTAGTATCTTCTCAATTTATGGCTGCTGAGATTTCTGGGATCAAAGAAGAACCATTTCATTCTATCTATTGCAATGATTTATTAGATTAGATTATGTACATTATGGAGAAGAATATATCTTTCCATACATTTATTGTCTTAAATAAGAGCAAGAGGCTGCCATTTCTATCCTGTATTTATTGGTGGTAATTTAGTAAATCACCACCACACAGAATCTATAAAAAATATGGACAGGCAGACAATTGGGTATAACTTTTTCTGACCAACATCTTCCTTTATCAAATATTTGTAACATTTAATAGAATACTGTCATTAATTCCAAACAAATTAATTTTGGAAATATTTTGTAAATTCTCTGTCCTATTTTCAGGCAGCGAAATTAGTTTATTTGTTTCCAGATGTGTTTGTCAGCAATGAAGAGTGAAATATTTCACAAAATTTCACCAGGCAGAAGTACAGAGGCAGAAACATTTTACCAGGGATTCCACTGGAAATAACTTTGAATGTTTCACTCCTCCCTGGGGCGGACAAATTTCTCTAAATCAATGAAGCCTTCCTAGCATTTGTTGTCCCTTTAAAAATGTAGAGTGAAATACAGAGAAGATTTACTTATCCTGTTCAATGTGTAAGATTCACAAGAAAGGGACTAACAGCCTTGTGTTAGAAAAGCTGCTTATTTGGACCAATGATGGAATTCAAAAATTTTACTACTGGTTTTGTGGGCATGGCTTGATGGGTGTGGTGTGTCTTGGTGGGCATGGCAGGGGAAGAATACTGTAAAATCTCCATTTTCTCCCCACTCCAGAGGAAATTTACTGAAAAATCCCCATTTCCTCCCAATCAAATGGGGACTTGGGAGGCAGATAATAGATGGGGATGGGGCCAGTCAGAGGTGGTATTTACCAGTTCTCTGAACTACTCAAAATTTCCGCTACTGATTCCTCAGAACTGGTCAGAACCTGATGAATACCACCTCTGGTTGGATGGGCTCTATAGATACCATTTAAATATCATGGATCCGACATCTCCACAATTCATTTAAAAGCTTTATTTTTTTTAAGAAGCTTGAAAGAGTAATGCAAATAAATAAGATATCTTTAATTTTCAAACTTCAAATCAGTTCAAATAAGAATCCTAATGAGCTGCCAGAAAGAATGGAGAGCAATCTAAGATAAAATGAATTTAACTTCTACTGGCCGAATTCAGGGGCAGAAGGGAATGTTTTATAGTGGCAGCTGTTACTTTCTACTTAAAAACTTGTGATTGGCAATATTGCCACTAATACATTAGGGTAGCATCATTACCAACCTGAAGTTAACCAGAGTTCAAGCCTTAGGTGATTTGGCAAAGATACTACTAAAGGATGCAAAAGTCACACCCAAAAGCTTTTGAGACAACAACATGCTGCAGTGTGGTGCTATTTACATTGCAAGCAGCCCTGATTTGGGTTTTAGATAATTAGAATGCATGGTCTGTAATGGTATGGTAGCAGTTTTATCAGGAGAAGACGTTACAGTGATAAACATTTTAAAGGCAAAAAATCATAGCTACTTTCTGACACTTTTCCCTTGCTTTCTTTTCTAGTGTTTCTGGACCTGAAAAACTGTAAAAGTTATATGAAAAACAGAGGTGGCTGTTATTTTGGTCTCTGTGGGAATTGTGATGTGCTCAGGCTAAATAAAAGCCATCAAGACCTGAAGGTTCCAAATCCTTTTTTTAAAACTTCCCTACTGTCATGATGCATTATTCCCTCTAGCTATCAATCCATTGCACAGAATTCTGTGTTTTGCTTGCCAATGCCCACTGCAGGGATTTGTGGTGTGGGCAATTGGGATTCTCCGCATCCTATTCCTGTTTTGCTCACTGCTCTGATGAGAGGAGGGAAGCTAAATGAAGCATGCCATTGGTTTAAATGGCTCCCTAACAATAGGAGGGTTGAGAAAGCAGCATATACACAGGCAGTGGGAGATGTTTACTCCATCAAATAAATAATGAAATCAAGTCATTTCCTGTCAGCAGGGCAAAGAAGTCAAAGTCATGGTTAGTCATTTAAAGGCAAGACAGGCAGGAAGACCAATGACTTCCTACACCTTTAGTTATTTCCTTTGGACTTGAACAAGCAACATATTACTGACCTAGTTTGCAACAGTTTTCACTGTAGATGTCAATCCTAAAAAAATTTAAACTATAATTTGCAATATTCCAAACCTTTCAGCTTTAGGACTCATGATATAAAGAAGGTAATTAATGGGTTGGCAAGACACAATCTTCTGAAGTACTTGAGTAGGAACAGAAATAGATTTGGTCATCCTGAGAGTTACAGCAAGTGCTCTTACAAAATGGCAGCTGTAGAATATAGATATTTCCCAAATGATTGTGTGATTAGTCACTTATCCAAAGTAGACTACTTAGTCAACTGTCTTGTTTTCTTTCCTCATTATCTTTCCTATAATACTAATTTCTCTCTTTCACTCTCCTCCCTTTCTCTCTCGCTCTCCCTCCACCCCCTCTCCTCTCCAGAGAGAACACATTTCCAAATGTATATCATTGTATGAAAATTGGCTATGGGACCTTTATGTATCAAGAACATTTCTGCAGATAAAGATGATACAAGAGGCTGACACTTTGTTTTGCACTTTCATCCTTCTTTCAATTATAAAAATATGTAATCATCATCATGCAACCTAAAGGGCACTATGGGAAGTGTACTTTGCATTGTAAGCCTGAAGATATTACTGATATTACTGACTTCAGGATTCAAGGATCAGTTGAGAACCTGGATCCAATGCTGAAAGTAAACAACCCTGAAACAATCTTGTGACAAGAGGATTTTTAATAACTTTGGCTGATAAATGATGCACATCCCTTTTGGGTGTCAATGACTCATGCACTAGTGACTTCAAGGAAGTATTGGTGTAGTGATACTTTATGGGGTAGTGGTTGTAGGTTGTGTAGGTTGTATACAGTTTGCTTCTTATACATTTCATATAGGACTAATTATCTAAACCTTTTGTCATTAACTGCCATGTCTATCATGCTTTTAGATTCATTTTTTGTCATATGGATGCATAAGGAGACTCAGACCAAAACCACATATTTGAAGCAGACATTTTTTTTCTATGCAGACACCATGTAATCACCATTCTTACTTATTTTTGTAGTTTATGGCTCTTTCAATTCTTCTATATTCTGTTGCCTCATTTCTGTCCAACCTTTCATTTTATCAGTCTGAATAATGTTTTTCTCTGATATTGTATTCATAATTGCATAATTTCCCTAAAAATTCACCACCACTTCTGTCACGACCATCTTTCATTGAAGCATAATATATACAGTATGGATCGTATTATTATTCCTAGCTCTATATATATACCAGCAACCATATAAATTATATGGATTCATATGATTAATTGATTGATTTTTGATTGATTTTATTGGGTTTGTATGCCGCCCTATTCCTGAGAGAATCAGGGTGAGTATGCTCTGATATATTTTATCCTTTTCATTTAAAATTAAATCTACATTTTCAATTCAGTGCATGCATTCATCTACTATATTCCATAAGATCATATCACCTTCATTCAGATATGTTACATCCTTCCTTTTCTTTCAGTTTCATAATTATACAATAATTTATTTTTATTTAATTAACTTCATTGGTTAATGCAAGCTATTTTTCAAGAGTCCTGGTGGCATAGTGGTTAAAATGCAGTATTGCAAGCAAACTCTGTCCACAGCTTACAGTTCGATTCTGACAGGACTCACGATTGGACTCAGCTTTCCATCTTTCCAAGATCAGTAAAATAAGGACCCAGATTGTTGCAATATGTAAATGATACTTACATTGTAAACTGCAAAGAGAGAGTTGTAAAGTACTATCGGGTGGTATATAAACCTAAATGCTATTGCTATTTATCATATATGCCTTTTATATTTCAAGTTGTTATGTTATATACACAAATTGACCATGAACCTAGACCTCAATCATGTACTGTGGTTTAACTTAGATATTTATAGAACACATAGTAAAATGATATATCCCTTAGTATACTGTTCAGGTGCTCCACATGCTGGAATATGCCAATTCTAGAAACCAAAAATTATATATTTTTAAAGAGAATTTTTGTGCTCATGTTATATTTTGTTAGTTTAGTCCATGTCTATGGATAAAGAGAGTCATCTTCGCTTAGGCAGAAATGTAAAGAGATTTCTTCAATAGGAAGAAATGTTACAAATCTGAGAACAATATGTATTTTGTTAGTCTTTTACAATTTGATTTAAAGATGCTGTACTTGAAGTGAAAGTTGTTTGTCAGAGATGGACTATCAGTGAAAGAGGGGAAAAATCCAATCCATCTGATGAAAAAAGTATTTCTGTGGCTGTCAAAAAAGAAGACTCAAATGAAGAATTTCTTGACTAGGTGGAAACTGGGAAGTTTCTTTTCATGCCTGTTGCATGCAACAGTATTGCTCTGTAATATAAACATCTAAAGCAGGGGTTCCAATCCCCAGGCCACAGCCCATTACCGAGCTGTGGCCCATTTGGGACTAGGCCACAGAAGTGGCATATGGTGAGTGTGCATACAAGCTCCAAGCAATCTTGCACATGTGTGAAGTTCCATTTACAAGAGTGACAGGTACGTGTGTCTGCTGCTCATGCAAATGGAGTGTGCACAGGCACTCACTGCTCACCCAGAACCATTCCCTCTCCCCCCCCTCCAATCTGCAAAATCGGAGAGGTTGAGGACTACTGATCCAGAGAAAATCTGGGTAAAAGTTAACAATTGTAAGATGAAATCCAGATCTTGCTGACCTTAAAATGTGTGATGTTTTACTTCCCTTCAGTGATACACTGGTGAGGAGGGAAAAGAGATTAAGTGGAATATTTATACAATACTTGGAACACATACCAATCATCAAATACTGCATTGATGCAACTTGGTAATTCTTCAACTGAGTGCTATGAAAGTTCATATGTGCCATCTTCTTATGGTTGTCTAGTTTTGCTGTAAAATGTCATGAGAATTTAAACAAATTATGATTTAAAGTAGTTTTCATTTCTATGAAATTTAGCTTCCTTTTTCTTTGTTGTATTATCTTGGGGGGAGGGGGGGAGAAAGGTCAGGGAGCTTGTGTGTGTGTGTGTGTGTGTGTGTAAAACTATGAGAATGTGAATAAAGCTTTAAAGTCAGGAATAAGACTACTTATTGCTGGGGAGGCTAAAGATCCAGCTTTAAGGAAGGAGGTAATGAAATCGGATGTAATTCCTTTTAGACTTCATTTAACCATCTATACTGGGTAGAAACCTGCAAGGTTCCATCTTTTCCTCTGCACTTTCTTAATGTCTCCTTCATGTTGTTGTGTCAGGTTAGTAGAGATTTGGAAACAAATTCTATTTCTCACCATTTGCTTCTGAACCCAATTTCAGATGTTGCACATATAAGAGAGGAAATGGCTTGGAACACAAATATATAAAAGGCCATTTTCCTTTCATATAGGAACAATAAGAAAAATGACTTCTCAACTGAACCTTGACTGGCATTAGTCCTGTCAGTTAGAAATTTCCTGACAGTTAGAACAATTAATCAGTGGAACAACTTGCCTGCAAAAGTTGTGAATACTCCAACACTGGACGTTTTTAAGAAGAAATTGGAGAACCATTTGCCTGAAATAGTATAGGGCCATTATGGTGTACCTATGGCATGTGTGCCCAAAGTGGCATGTGGAGCCATGTTGCCTGGAATGCACGGTGTTGCCTGGACCTCTTCCAGGTTTCTGTGCATGTGACAATAAGCTGTCCTTTGTGCATGTGGCACTGCTGGAAACCAGAAGAGCTTGTCTTCCATTTTCTGGTATGAGCATGTGCACCAGCCAGCTGGTTGGCGTGTGTGCATGTATGGCAGTAATTGGAAGACTTGATAGCCAGCATGCATTTGCATGCCAGAAACAGGAAATACATTTTCTAATATGTGCATGCCGAAAATGTTCTCCATCACTGGTATAGGGTTTCCTGCCTGAGCAGGGGTTTGGACACAAGGTCACTTCCCACTCTGTTATTCTATTCTATTCTATTCTACTCTATTCTACTCTATTCTACTCTATTCTACTCTATTCTACTCTATTCTACTCTATTCTACTCTATTCTACTCTATTCTACTCTATTCTACTCTATTCTACTCTATTCTACTCTATTCTATTCTATTTTATTCTGTTCTTTTTGGTGCCAAGTTAAAAGTACACTGAAGAGGCATTTTGAACCGTAATGTTAATATTTGTTCAGCTATCTCTGATAACTTCATGATTCTTAATTGTTTAGAATTATGATGCTTCATTATTTTATTCCGTGGCATTGTGGCACATAAGATCTTGTCTTAGGAAAAAAGACTTCTCAAAGGAATGTTAATAATAAATAACACATTCTGAAAAGTATTTTAAAGAATTTAAAAAACCCCAATTCTTACATGTAGTCTGTGAATTTCTTGCTCATGGTAACATTTTCCAATATTTAGTGCATAAAAATTAAAACTGTAGTCAAATGTTTTAAAAGAAGAGAGGTCTGAGTAACATTCACTCTTTAGGAGTACTCTTCCTGTGGGCAGAATAGAAGCAAAACACACAACTACAACATTCACCATATGGGCAGGGAAGTGATCCAAATTCTGATACACTAAATGCTTTGACTTTGCCTTGAGGCTTATTTATTACCATATAAACAATGATGGCATTTATAGCTTTGTGAGAAGATATTTAACCCAAATGCAACTAAACATATAGCGAACACATAATTTCAGCCTGCAACTGCTATAGAATCCTATCTATCATCTAAACACACTGTCACTTACAGCACTGGAGGGATTTCAGTAATGTGCATTGCAGGATATTTCAACCCAGTGAATGGTAAAGAAATATTAGCAATACAACTCAAGAATACGCACATATACACACAGACACTTTTTTGTGTGCCTTCAAGTTAAGGTTAACTGGTTGACTAGTCCCTGTAGTTTTCTTGGCAGTTTTTTCGCAAGTGGCTTACCATTGCCTCCTTCCTAGAGTGAGTGAGTGAGAGTGACTGTCCCAAAGATCACCCAGTATGCTTCTTGCTTAAGATGGGACTAGACCTCATGGTCTCCTTAGTTTCTATCCCTTCCTACTTTTATGAGCAAATCTGATACCTACCAGAATTTCCAGACCAGGGCTTTTCAATCTTGGCCATTTTAAGATGGGTGGTCGAACTCTCAGAATTTTCATGGTTGGTTGGTGAATTCCATGAGTTAAACTCCACACATCAACAAGTACTGTATATACTCGAGTATAAGCCTAGTTTTTCAGCCCACTTTTTGGGCTGAAAAAAGCCGCCTCGGCTTATACTCGAGTCAGTGAAAAATTTGCCTGAAATGGAGGAGAAAAAGGGGCGGGGCCATGCCGCTGGGTGACACTCGTGAATGGCCCAGTGCCCCTGTGAGTTTCCCCTCCCTCTGTGTCAGTTTGCCGCGCAGCGCGCACCGCACCATCCCCCCTCCTCACGTTCTAATGTAATGCAGGGCTGTCTTATGATTCCCCTTCCTCCCCCTCCTGCCGCTCTGCAACGATGTCCCACCTCCTCCTTGTTATGGCAAGCAGCCACATAGCGATGTCCCACCTCCTCTGGTACAGTGATCCAATGATAGGAATCACTGTGCCATGTGTCATAGGAGGCGGGACATCGCTCCCGCGGCTGCATGGGACATCATCATCACAGCGGGACATCAGCATCATGAGGTGAGTGAAGTATTTCATTGAATACACCGCTAGTTTACTGTTTTTCTTTGAAATAAATATTCAAAAACATTATTGGTATCTATTTTTATTATTGAAATTTACCGGTAGCTGCTGCATTTCCCACCCTAGGCTTATACTCGAGTCAATAACTTTTCCAGTTTTTTGTGGTAAAATTAGGTGCCTCGGCTTATATTCGGGTCGGCCTATACTCGAGTATATACGGTAACCAAGGTTGAGAAACTTTATCTTAGGCAGGGAAATCAATATCCATGCTCTCTGTATATTCTAGGAGCTGCAATTTCACAGCACATGTATTTCTGTAATTTCTACAATCACTTAAATGGGGAAGAGTGAAATAGACAATGTAATAACTGCCTGATTAGGTTATGATTGTCTTTTTATCAACATTGAAAATTTTACAGTAAAACTGAACACTTTTTTATCTTTTGCTTTGACTTATTATCTAAAATGCTATTGGATATAAATGTCAAGTTGTATTTCCTAGCATTACACCTGCTTAAGGACCACAATGAATAGATAAACTGTATGTGCAATTTGGTTATATTTGCGTATCTGTGATGGGGAACAGGTGGAAAGGAAAAAATTACAATGTTCAGTGTTCTACAACAACAACAGTAATAAATGTTATACTATTTTCATTCTAAGAATTTATTCAGATGTTATTCATGGTGTTCTGGAAAGCACTATTAAAATGTTTTCTTTTTTACTGTATCTTTAATTGTTCTTCCTATAATATCTTCCCACTTATCCTTGCATCCAAATATGATAACCATTCAGTGGACCTAGTGGCATGCATCCCACTGCCAAGGAGACCTACAGATGGGATGAAAAAGCAAGTGAGATGGAAAATCAGCAGGAATCACTTAATGAGGATAGATAGCAGAAGGTCAGGACTCTCTAATGAAAAAAAGTTTTTCACCACAAAGAAATCTAAAAAAGAAAGAGGAACCAAACTGGCATGAAATCTCTTCAAAAGAAACCACCTGTGATTGTAATTACATTTAGTTTCCACTCACATGAAATATTCAACCTTTATTAAAAAAAATTCCCAAGCATATTTAATATATCAGTGTAAACACCCTTCCATGCTGAAAGTAGCAAAAATGCTCCACATTTATAAATTAAAATGTAGCTGCAATAAATCAACTCTGATTCATGAAAACAAGCACTAAAATGCTTATAATATCTGCTTTGGGGAGATTCATAGTAATTTTCTTGAGATTAAAATCTAATGAGCCAAAAAAGAGTTCCAGGTCATTATGTTAGAACAGTTATGATTAGAACATTTTCTTTTCTTTTTGGATCTAGGGTTTTGAGAAAGGGGAGGGGGAGCAAAAAAATCAATACCCACAATCCTAAAATATCAGAATTTAAATGGGAAAACACAAGCTGTTGTGAATGTAACACCACTCTCCCCTTTTCAAAAATAAACTTAACAGGGAAAAGTTGCTTTAGTTTTAATCCTAGAAAATTAAGTGGTCTTCCATAGGCATCTGCAAAGGCAGTAGAGGCAAGTCTTTCCATCTTTGGTGCAGAATTTGTGACATTTGTGTAATGAAATCATGACCCATCTGACACCATCATTGAAATCAAGACATGTGCAGTGATATTTGGAAAAATATCAAATCAAGTGGATATATGCACAGTAGACTGAAAGCTACTAATCTAATCCGTTTAAATTAAAATTCATTAAAAAGTAAGTTAATTATGTTATTTGAAGTTAGAAAGCAAAAATGCTTTTGGATTCATGAGAAACAAAGTAATGAATGGGCTCCCCCCCCATGTTTATGAGGCCCCATTGGCTATAACTCAAAAGTAGTCATTGAACCAGGCTCCCATTCAGTAGCATTGACTAAAGAGAAAATATTTTCAATTAACAGGCACAGAGCAGAAAGATTTTGAATTCTCCTCCTTTTAGAGAATCTTCCTCTCTAGAAGGCTTCAGTTCCCATCTTTCTTTCCAAAGATTTGCTGCACAATACATATTTTCTATCCACATATCCAGTGGTGTATTAACCATTAAGCAGACTAAACATATGCTTAGGGCTCCAAGCCCAAAGGGAGCACCACAAAGTTGAGAAAGAAAAAAAAATGAAGATTTGCACAGTATACTTACTTACTTACTTACTTACTTGACACCTCTTCACCCAACGTGGGTATAGGCGACTTCCATGGAAAGTTATGGCGATCCATGGAAGCTGTTTCGGCTGGATATACCCAAGGGGACGCCAGTCCCAAGGGTCGACAGAGCCCGATTGGTGGGAACAGGGGGCACCACGTGAAGGCCGGGTTGTCGTTTGATAGTTGAGAGGCTATATTTGGCGCATCAACTATCCTTGCCCCCCTGCACAGTATATAGGAGAGAGGAACCAAGATTTGTCAGTGCTTAGACCACCAGTGAGCCTTAATCCGCCACTGCACATATTTCTAACATATACTTCATGTATTTATGTGTCATGCCTCCTGTATTATTTACAAGAATGTGTGAAAAGTATCTAAACTTTCTACATTCAAATTCCTGGGTTTACTACAAAATCTTGCAATATAAAAAGTTCTTTGTCTAGCATAATCATAATCATGGCAATTTGCCTTTGAAGAATCTTGTGATTATAAATATATAATTTGGTGTCAGGAAATACTTTAACGTTATAGGTACCTGAACATGTTTTCATAATACAGCTCCACTTGGCACAGCTGGATTCAAATGCAGCTCACCCATATATATTCTGGAACAAGCAAGCATCACCATTAGAATTCTGCACTGCTTTCATCAATTCAACCTTGTGAATATTTTTTTTTAAGTGTGGAAAATGCTCGCTTTCAAGGATCTTCTCAATGCTGTATGGATGTCTGGATATATTAAATACCAAGCTGTTCTTCTCAATGCATTGAATATCTCCTTAACTGTTAAGGTCAGTTGCTATGGAAAGTGTCTCAAACAGAAGCAAGGTAAAATGACTGTGGATAATGTTGTATCTTGGCACGCTACCCTTCTGAGTCCTGAAAGAAAACCCTTCTCTTCTAAACAGAAAAACAAAACAATACTTTTGATTCAAGTTATATTTTTAGATGCCAGGGAATAGGACTATGGTGATTTTCAAGCATCCTTTGAAGTGCTTATTTTCTTTTCTTCTTTTGCTTCAGCCTCTGCATGCTTTGTTGTCTGAAAATGAGCCATTCATATGAATGACTTAAAGACTGGAAGAAATAGCGCACTGGCACATGCTGATATTGGCAAAACTTATGAGCGGCTCTTGAGATGTACCTGTAATCTTTCCCTTTTAGCTTTGTTTCTGTGAAAGAAAAACCAAGATATACATTTGGACATGACATTGGCATTTGAACAGAAGTATTTTTACATTTTTGCATTCAGAAGCAGGCTGTCTTAATTCTATAAGGGCCTTACTTCCACTTTAAATATGCACTGATTGGTTTCAGTTTAATATGCATGCTACTTTTCCATAATAAACTCACAGTGTCTGCAATGAAGATTAATTTATCAAATTGCATAGTTTTATGGAGGAAAAAATATATACAAAACATAAAAATAAGTTCAAGTGAACAACCATTGAAAAGATTGGGTGACTGGAAAAAAAGATCCTATGAAACAGACTGGGGAAATCAAATATATTGATCCTTAAAAATTGACAGCCAAGGGTGTTTGGACATCATTGGCCTCATGTTAGTTACAAATGGACAATAACCTTGGTCTATCTAAAAGGCTACCTTAGATAGAGTTATCTTCCCACAGTGACTAATTCAATGACTAAGGAACTTCAAAGATGGCTCATAAAACAGTGCATTCCTATTAATGTTCTGCACCAAATTGAACTAGACTTTGTTTCTGATATTAGAAGCTTTTGAAGTAGTTGTAATAGGAGATACAAATCTGAAACAGAATTTCAGCATGTGCTCCAATCCTCTTTTGAATGATCCAAGATGATGGCACAATTCTATAAGTGAAATTTGAATTAAGTGAAACAATGTTTCTTTTCATCCATATTGAATTTCTCAGATTTCAACTCCAAAGATGAATATATGTTTCTTTTTCTAATATTTTCAAAAGGGAGAGATAAATAAATTGATCACCCATACGTATCTGCAGAAAACCAATGGCTTCCTAATGTAGACATTTGGCACATCACTCAAATTGCCCAAAGCCAGGTGTATCTATTTTATTCCCTCAGTCCACTCTTATTTTAGATGTATGTATGTGTATTATATATTATTTTATTCTTTCTGGGTTATCCAGGGAAAAGAGAAGAACACAATAAAAGAGATTCATTAATGGAAGACATGCTGGATTAATGCCAAAGGAATTAATAGAGAATTGAAATGCTGGAGAATAGGCATTAATAAGGTTCTTGATGTAATTTGGTACTGATTCATGCTTTCCTCCACCTGCTCACTTGTTTTCCTGTTACTGAGTATATGTGTACAAGGAAAAAACACCAAAATATACAGGGAATGGATGCAGGACAGAAATACAAATGCATTGCAAAAAGATATGAATCATGTTTCACAATGGCATCACTTCTTGTAGTTCCATCTTGGGGCTTTTAAAGAAGGCCCTGGTTTGCCCCTCCTTAAAATGTTATCACTTGATCCCATCTGCTTGGCCAATTTATGTCCTGGTTCCAATCATCCCTTCTAGAAAATGTTGGGAAAGGTTGCTGCCTGGTAGTTTCAAAGAATCTACCCAGGAATCTATCCAGGATTTAGGTTTGATTAGAGCAGTGTTTTTCAACCACTGTGCCGCGGCACACTAGTGTGCCGTGACATAGTGTAAGGTGTGCCGTGGGAAAATTACTTTATATATAGTCAGTATAGGCACAGAGTTAAAATTTTTTAACATTTTCTAATGGTGGTGTGCCTCGTGATTTTTTTCATGAAAAAAGTGTGCCTTTGCACAAAAAAGGTTGAAAAACACTGGATTAGAGGATGAAAAAGGCATTGGTTGTGGCTGATGATTTCTAGTGAGAGCGAGATGAGGGGTTAGAGCAACCTTTCTTGTTCTCCTTGACCTTTCAGGGCTAGGTGGCACAGTCTTGCACTAGTTCTGCTCTGTTCTCCAAAGCCTCTTCCAATCATATTGGTAGGGAGTGAAAGAAACAGCCCACTATCTCTCTCTTGTGGTGTGCCACAGGAGTCAGTATTTTCTCAATTCCTTTTTAACATGTACATGAGGTTATTGGGTGATATCATCTGTCACCACAGGTTTGAGGTATCTTTAGTAGGCTGATGATAGTCACCACTTGATGACCAAGTGATGCTCTTGCTGTCTTTTCATGATGGGGGGGGCTGTATTGGGGACAATAGGCTTTGACTGAATCCTGGCAATATTGAATGGATTTGGGTAGATGGAACCCCAAGAACTGGGACTTTGACATCTTTAATTCTGAATGGGCTGCCCCAGGCACATCTGGTCCACAATGTGGGGGTTCTCTTAGACTTGCAACTTCTGCTTGAAGAGTAGTTGGTAATCATAGCTAGGAGAGCTTTTGCACCTATTCAGGTTGAGTACCAGTTGCGGCCTCTCCTGGATTCAGGAATCAGTCTTCAAGCCATAATCATGTTGTGATTGAACTACTGCAGCACATTCTACATGTGGCTGCCCTTGGAGACCATTTGGTGGCCATTTTGCTTCTTATCCAAGAAGTTCTTCAGAAGAAACTTCTTGGATGAAAAGTGAAATATCTTCAAAAAAAAACCCAAAGAAAGTCCAGTTCCTTTTGAAAAAGCACCTTTGGGAAAACAGTAGAGATTATTGAAAGTAATCCGGGGGTAGCATATTAATTTCTAGCTTTTGACTGTTGTTTCAGTTACCTGAAAATTATGAGATATCAAGTTCAAGCCACCAGCTTTTCCAGATAGGCCTGAAAAATGCTAGACAGATATTGTCACTCAATATAAAAATATTGAGGTTAAATGGATCAATAATGTGTTCATCCAGGTACTTTATGCTTATAGTAAACTATAAATGGCACATATCATTACTATAAACAAGACATGCCACCATCACACATAAATCATGTAAGAGGGAAGGAGTAAGACAGCTGCACTGCTTGGCAGCTATGAATTTAACATGGCCTTTTGTCACATAAGCCTTCACCTAGAGGCACCTACAGCCTTCCCAAAAGGCAGGAATTTGCAGGAGATGTGGTGAATGCCCTTCTGGCTAACCTTCAGGTAAGAAGATGAGTTTGGGGAAGAGTAGAATTGGCAATCCTTTTGCTAGAGCAAAACCATCATTCTTTGTGCACATAAAAGACTCACTAGTGAGGCATTCAACTGCCTAGCAGCAGGAAAGATAATAAGCCAGATGCTTCCCTCACATGGCAAGCATCTGCATCTGATATTATCATGCATTGTCTGTATATTCAGCAGTGTGATTAACACTGAACCTACCTCATCAAGCCAAGTCTTAGGTTAATGGAATGATTCTGCTCTAAATAGACATTCAGATGCACAATACAGAAGTCCAGTCAGTTAAAGCTCCATGAGAATCTCTGCCATCTCATAATGTTTTTTCTTTACTTTTAACAAATAACTTGTTAATGGAAGACACACACACACAGAGAGATGCATACACACAAAACAAAGAAAAAGGAATAAAATATATAGCTGCTGGAGAAAATTCTCAAACTGGCTCCATCTCCATCTCACCCTTGGGAGCCCAGGCTTGGGAAAAGAATGATATCTTCAAAGTTTTATGGAAGGCTAGCATAGTAGAAAAAGTTTTTCCCAGCCAATATTTCTTGTCTGACTATGCCTGCAACTTGCTTCTCTTAACAGATCAGATAGGATGGGTAGAGACAACTGGGAAGATACAATCCATTAAGTAACCCACCTCAAGTCATATAGGGCTTTAGAATTGACTACCAGCACCTTGAATTACACCTGGAAGCAAACTGGTAGCCAAAGCAACTTTGTGAGCCAGTGATTTCACATACATCAAATAACTAGCATCATTTATTCCCTGTGCTATTGCAGTTTTGCAATTGTTGTATATGTTGGTGAAGAGTCTCAGTCATCCAGGTCATAGTTGTCACAAAGATGCTTTTTCGAAAGGCAGCTGGCCTTTTAAAACAAACCACAGTGTAAGTCAAACAAATATGCCCTGTTGCAATGATATGCCAACAACCTGATACCACCTTCATTAAGCTTATACGATTCAAGTACAAAATATTTTCACATCAATTATTCAACTGAATGCACCCAGAATGCACAGTCCATATTTCACAGACTTTTCATTTACATGTTGACGGCTATGTCATAGTTCTGAGTCAAGGTAGTTGGACTGAAGCAAAGACAAAGTAGGAACATCTTCACCAAGACTGACAAAATTGTTCCACTGTTCTTAATTTCCCAAGTTTCTATTGGTTTTAAATCTTGTCAGATAATATAGTCAGAAAATCCTAGTGTTTTATTCCCATTTTGTATTTATTAATTACTCTAATTACATTTTATTTACATTAAGATTTTTTCATACAATCAAAGACAAATGAAAAGAAAAAAGTAAACAGAGAAAAAAGAAGAAACGAAGAGTATATGAAAATAAAAAGGAAGAAAAGAGTACAGTGAAGAAATATGTGAATGACTTCCAATCTTCTTTTCAACATATAATTTCTATTGCATTATACCTCGCCTAACATATTTCTTAACTTTCAAATCCATAAATCATCAATTGGTTGCTTTTTCTTTTTAGAAAAAAAAACTATGTCTATATAAAGTTTCTAGTGTTTCATAAAAATTGTTGTTTTCTATAACCAAATTTCAGTTTCTAAAGCTACCCTTTCACCAGTGAAAATTTTCATTTTTTCATCTCCCATTTCCTCTAAAGTGTCTGTTTTAAAATTGTGCTTAAATTTGGGGATACATGGACCGAATTAGTTATATTTCTTTATGCTAGATTGCCAGAAAAATCTGTGTATATATATTATCTCTTTATTCAATTAACTGATTGTTTGGGGCTTTAATAACAATGCATTGTAAGTCACAGGGTAGTTTTCCTTAATAATCTGGCAGAATTCTGGTTGTTTAATTGATGGTCCATTATGCGGTGTGAGCACATTCTTTGTGTCAGAAGTGGAAAAACTATATCGTGAATTTCACTGATGTGGAACTTTGCACAGTGGACTGTAATTGAAAATTTAGATATCCATCAAAGTTCTTGATCTGGCTTACTGAGAGACTGATAACATAAAATTCAATTAAATATATAGTGGTCTAAAGATCTCACTTCAGTAGTTGAAAGAGGGTTCTAACGTTCAATGTCTTGTATTGAGGATGTCATAGTGAACATGTTTGATTTTATTTATTATCATGTGAATTGACTTAAGGGCTGTTAATTGTATTAAAGTATAAGAATATACACCTGGTTATGGGAAACAAGATTTGCTTTTCAAAGCATTTCATATCTCCTAGTTTAAACCTTGGGATATTGATCAGATAATCATGATGCCTATATGGAATTTATGTTAAAGTTTCAATTAGTAAATTCATTCTATAAATAATTAAAATAAATAAATAATTGCATTGCATACAACCTTTAAAAGATTTACAAAATGCCAGAGGCACAGAAAAGAGTTTAATGTTTTGAAGATCTAATTTTGTTTCTTACAAATTACAATTATAAATCAAGGGGGAGGGATGGATGGATGGAGGAAGGAAAGTAGGAAGGAGGGAGGGAGGGAGGGAGGGAAAGGAAGGAAGGAATCCTGAGATCTCACAAATTATACTACATTGTTGTTATTGTTAGTTATGAAGTTATGTCCATGGACAATGTTCCTCCAGGCCATCATAACCCCATGGACAATGTTTCTCCAGGCCTTCCTGTCTTCTACCATCCCCTGGATCCTATACAGGGGACTACTGTGTATATATAGTCATTTGTAGAAATACTTTTGATATTTTAGTTTATTTCAGGGCTGTCTATAACCATTCTAAAAACTTTTAGAGTACCTCTTTGTTTCATAATAGTAGCAGGAGAAAGTATAAATTTTAAAGTCCTAAATCTGCCTTTAATACTGACTCAACAAATGGGTAATACCTTTTGTAGATGAAAAAAGGACTCCATTTGATAGAATATAAATCTCTCCAGACAAGATGGAAAATAGTCAAGGTAAAAAGCATTTTATTCTGTAGCATTTTTGTGCTGCCTTTCAGAGAGCTAAGTAACACTTGAATAAAGATGTTTGCAAAACTGCACGCTGCTGTATCTCTCAGAAGAGCTTTGCCGAGGTGGAAAAACACTTCATATAATCAAAAGCAGTAAAACCACAAGACTGAAAATGACTGTTGGGGTTTTACTTCTTCCTTTCTTCCTTTTTTTCATTTTGAAAACATCCTAGAACACATCCATATAGTTGCTTTGCCATGTTCTCTTTTTATAGCTGAAAATTGACGATGATGCTATCCATTCAAGCATGTCTGATTCTTGGCAAAAGTATGGTCCAGTTCTCTCCACATTTTCCAATCTTGTATGGCTTTCTTCAGTTGTTTTATGCTTGAGCAGGTGTAGACTTTGATGTTGGCTAGTCAATGTGTTTGTTTGTTTGTTTTCATTTTCACATACCGTTGACCATTCTGAGCCTAACTGGCTTTTCCAATGAGTTTGAGCACACAACGTGATTGAAATAAGTAAGGTGCATTTTTGTGGGTTTTGCCTTTCAGCAATTTGTCTATCCGGCAATTTTGTACTTTCTTGTTTGTCATCTCTGCTGTCCGAGGAATGTGCAGGAAACTTCTCCAACCTCACACAACTCAAAATATTTGCAATTTTGATTTTGCCTATTTTTTTTCATAGTTCAAGTTTACAACTGTACGTAGCTGTGGGAAACATGATCATGTGAACTGCTCTGCATTTGATGGCCAGACTGATATCCTTGTATTTCTATACATGATTCATGGTTACCATTGGTCTGCAAATTAGTGTAATTCAGTGCTTTATTTTTGTCTTGTACTCATTGCTTCGATTAATCTACAATCCTAGAATGTGAACTCTTGCACACATTTGATCTCTTCACTGTCAATTTTCCTTTTGACATTTCCATTCCTTAAAGTGGTTATGAGCCTGGTCTTTTTGATGTTCAGGAAGAGGATAAATTTCTCACTTTCTTCTTTAGTTCTTTTGATCAGATGTTTCAGGCCTTCTTGGGTTTCTGAGAGGAGAGTTATATTGTCAGCATATGGAAGTTCGTTGAGATTCCTTTCTTCAGTCTTTACTCTGACTTTTTTATTTTTCAAGTTCTAATTTCCTCATGGTCATTTCAGCATGCAGGTTGACTAAGATAATTGAAAGAATGCAACATTCCCATATTCCTTTCTCTATCTTGAACAAATTGTATCTCCATATGGTATTTAAACAGTGGTTTCATGATCTGTCATGACCTCCAATTTTTCTAGGGCTCTCCACACCTTTCATGATTGACAAAATCAAAGACTTTCTTGTAGTCAATAATGCAAATGTTGGTGTTCTTTGACATTCTTGGGATTTTTCCATGATTTGGCATAATTTGTAATATTAGCACAAGTTCCATGACTCCTTCTGAAGCCAGGCTGAAGAACAATTCCCTTTCAATGGTCAACACCAGATTTTGTAGTATGATCTTAAGGAAAGTCTTCCTAAAGTGAGGGATGATGGCAAATGTGCAGTAATTAGAGGGCTCCCTAGAGTCACACACACACACACACACACACACACACACACTCCAATGGAATGAATACTGATTTTCCTCATTTAGCTATTCCGATCTTAGCCACCAACAATTCATGATCTGAATTGTAATTGATAACTGGATATGTCTTGACAAGGTGGACTGAACTGAACCAGTGATGGCTTCATAAGACAGTGCAGTTTATTTAATGAGATGCAAGAGTGTAAGTGACACTTAATGCTGTTTGAGCCAGGTATTTGTGATTCTAAATCAATTTTCATGGCATAATTGAGCCAGACAATTATCTCCTTCTCTTCCTCCCCGCCTCCTCTGGGGCGGGGGGATCTTGCAAACACAGTAGGCATTAAAATGATAAAACAATAAATAAGAACAACAATAAGTACACTTAAAAGATGGGGAGGAGAGCAGCATAAAGTATTCAGGGAGAGGTGGAATATTTTCTTAATCTAATAACTACCTCCAGAATGCAGCTTTCCCATTGTGGCCCCAGGACAGCTGGCACAGATAGATCTTCAGGCCGTTATGGAAAGTCTGTTGTGTGGTTGTGAATTCAAATTTCAGGAGCCACATAGAAAAGGCTCTTCTTCCTTCCAAATTCTTTGACCAACAGGGTCCATAGTGTGCTCATGGGTGGAGTGAGCCAATCACACTGAGAGAGACAATTCTTCATATAACTCAACCTATGCCAAGAAATGCTTTAGAGGTGATAACCAACAACTTGAATTGCACTCAGGAGCAAACCAACAGCTAATGCAGCTCATGGAACAGTGGTGTAACATGAGCCACTCTAGGAGCCCCAAGAACTGCCCACACTACTATATTATGCACCAGTTGTACAGAAGCTTCTGAATACTCTTCAAGGGTAGCCACATGTATAGTACAATACAATAGTCCAGGAGTTAGATGATCAGGACCAGAGGTGGGTTGCTAAATATTTTACTTCCGGTTCGGGAATGCTCCCGTGTGCGCACGATGCTTCGGTGCATGCACAGAAGCATCCGGGCAGGTGATCCATGCTGCAACCCATCTCTGATCAGAAATTGAGTGACTCAGAATAGGGACTCCCAATTCACAACTGGCACACAACATGGAATTGTGCAGAGACTCTTCTAGCCATGGCTGCCACTTGCTCTTCAAGCAGGAGTTGAGAGACCAGGAGAACCTTCAACTTGCACACCAGCTTTGTTTGGGGTAGTACAATCCCATCCAGAACTAAAGATATTAAAGTCTTGGATCTTGGCACTTCATGAACCCAAAGCTATTTGATTTTGATCATGTCAACTCGGAGGTCTTGAGCTGCCATTCAGGGGAGAAGACTCGGCCAGCTGCCAGGACTCACCATCCCACCTACACAAACTGAAGAAGTTCAAGCTAACAATCCATGATTAATTGCCGGATGGTTTCGCTCTGGGTCACAAGGTGATGGGTGTGTGCACTTGTGGGGTGTGGTTTACCTTAATTACCAATGTAACTATAAAAGGTGGTGGGAAGCACAGGGTGGCAGCCCTGACAATTTATTCATTGCCTTACTGCTTTGTTGGTCAGTTCGTGCCGAAGGAAGAATACAAACTGCATTTCAAACCGTTTCCGTGTTTGGCTGGTTTCATTATCTCTTCGGAACCTGATAGATCAGTGGAAGAATTGTGCATGCACAGAGGCATCTTTGTGTGTTTGTTTGTGTGTGTGGTGTGTGTGTGTGTGTGTGTGTGTGTGTGTAACCTGAAGAAAATAGAAAATAAAGGAAAAATATTAAAATAACTTGCTTCTGATATTCTTCACTGCAATTATAAATACAAATGTATATTTAACTTCTCTCTCTAATGTTACATCATAATATTTTTCTATATGTTATCTATCCTATCTAATCATCACAGCTATAAATCACAACTTCATTTTTTTCACTTTTTACACTAGTCACCATTAAATGTATTTTGTGTCTTTTTTTCCAATTAAAGAAGTTAATTTATCCATCTCAGCAACAGCTGTAAATTCCATCAACCATTCTTACACAGTGGGAAGTGTAGATACATTCTCCATGGTGATCTGTCCCTTTTTGGGTCCTTCAGGTCTCTAAATAATATATACCCATTGCTACTGTAACTGAGTCCACATAGTCTACAGCCTTGTCCAAAGAATTAGGTCTTTGCATAACATGTCCAAAATAGGATAATTATCATCTGTGTCTCAAGTGAGAATTCTGTGTTGATTTGTTTGATTTTCCATTCGTTTATTTCTGGATTATCCACAGTATTCTCAGGAATTTTTCACCAATATTTAACCACAATTAAGAAATTCTATAAAGTTATTAATTAGGTAACAAGAACATGAAATATGGAGATGCTGCAAAAGTTGCTTACACTGTTGAAATGCCTCTTAAGGGATATTAACCTCTGATTTTCTAATTCTTGTTCCTTCATGTATGAACGATACTAAAACTTCTAGGACATTTGATGAATGATTTCAAAGCTGGACTTCTTCAGGTTCTTCATAGTTCTTGGTCAAGATGGCAGATTCTGCCTCTGAGAAATGTTCCTATAATGAATCAAGGCAGCTAATCCTCAAACTGATCAGTGGCAGAAATGTTAACATAATTGCCTATAGAAAGACCAAAATGTGGAAGAATTTTTTTTAAAAAAATGTGAACTATAAAGTGAAAAAGTTGCCATAGAAAGGAATCCATTGATTATATTTAGACTAAGCCTAAAGATGCAGAGCATTTTGTATTTAATTTAATTGAACATTTGTCCCTGAGAACTGAGTCAGCTTGTGAATAAGAAAAAAATAGAGAAAACAATTTATGTTCAAATGGAGTTCTAATGGAATTGTTGTGATATGAATGGGCATACAACTCAGTGTGTTTCCATTGTTCAGAACATACTTGCAGATCAAACTATAAATATTTTGTACATGTTCCTGTATATGCTTGTCGGTTTAGAAAGAGAGAGATATAGTGAAAAATGGTATACTGTATATCTATCCTAGATAGATGGGTAGGTAGGTAGGTGGGTGGGTGGGTAGGTAGGTAGGTAGGTAGGTAGGTAGGTAGGTAGGTAGGTAGGTAGATGATAGATAGATAGATAGATAGATAGATAGATAGATAGATAGATAGATAGATAGATAGATAGATAGATGCAGTTAAAAATTGCATATATAGTACGGAAATATTTTTGGACAATCCTGGCTCCCTCAACCAACATACACACACACACACAAAATTGGGATAGGGCAAGAGAGAGAGAGAGAAAGAGAGAGAGAGAGAGCATGATTTGGGCCTCAATATGTGAGTTGCTCAGTAACAAAGCAACTCCCATATTCACCGACACAAGGACTTTGGAGGAAAAGGCAAATAAGGATGCAAAGAATGAATAAAATGTTACCTATCTCCCCACCTCAAAGTTCTCCCACATCAAGTTCCAACAGTTCTTTTATATCTTTTGATTTAAAAATGGAGAAGCACAGGGGTGAATATTGATGCCTGGCCCAAGCTTAGCTAGCAAAACAAGAACAAGCTTAGTAACAGAAGCAAAGAGTTTGGCATTCTAATCTTCAACTCGGCACTGAGCAGTAAATCACCTACCAGGTAGAATAGAAGACAGAAAGCAAAGCCTATTATTGCCTGTCTTGCACACACTTTACTGAGCATTGCATTTTAAAGGGCAGTCATGTCGAACTCCACAGCCTTTTCCAAAGCCTAAAATGTTTCCTTTGTTCTTGCACATTTGGCACTTGAATTTCTTGATAGGGAATTGTAACAAGCCCAGAAAATAGCAGCATGATGCTCCATTTGTGTCACAAAGCAAGTGATACTCAAGCCATATTGGTTTCTCTTGTAATCTTCAAAGCATATAATTTTACCCACCTTTGCCAAAGACACCTTCCACGCTGATTATTTCACCTCTGAACCAGGAACAGAGAATGAATGACATCTACTTTTCCAAGGAATGGAAGAAAAAAAATTGTCCAATTCTTTCCGGGGCCTATTGAAAGGTTCTAGTGAGTAGCTATGAAAATAAGTATTTCCCTTCTTTCTTTGAAAACCTATTTATTGATTCATTTATTTGTGCATTGCTAGCCTTGCTCCTCATTTCTAAATTGTCTTTATAAAACAGAAATGGAATTTTGTTTCACTAAGGAGAACAGATAAGGAAAATATGCATCTAAAGCCTCAAAGAAAAATGCTCTGAGTTTTACATTTTCTGCTAACACAAAAGCTGGTCCAGAATTTGAGAGCCAATTGCTCAACCTGGATCCCCAGCAGCTACTTTTTAAAAACCTGCTGCCAAATTTTTCACCAGTAACAGGACTCTACGGCGTGATTTACTTCCTTTGCAGGACCTCCAATAAGGGTGGGAGGGAATCCTACCTCTGCTGTTGAATTTTTGCTTATATCATTAAGAAACAGCAGGCAGACATATAAACTACTGTACATAAACTAAAATAGGCATTTAAAACATTGAATTTACTGGGTGAATATCCTAGTCCATTGATTTATCTTCTTCTCACAGTAGGTTGAACATTGTCTTCGAGAGTGCAATACTTTTCTAAAACACAGCACATATTTTAACAGCCCATCACTCACTGCTGCTTTGGCAAATATGCTCTCTGTAACTAGTTTTGCACAGAGATTCATGTAACATTTTCCTTTACTTGCTTTTTCTATCTTCCCACTTCAGGGCTATGTCTCCTATTTGTTCTTCTTGGTTCTTAGCTTCGGTAGATCTTCAGCCCCTCACCCCCAGCAGATCCACTGAGTGCTTTCCTTCTGTCAACTGATCCTTATGGATTTGTTGCATCCTTCACTCTGGGGAATGGAGTCCCTACTTGGTAAGATGTTCAACCTAATTTCTGAGGAAATTCTGTTCCAGAGAAGGAGAGCAATGTCAGACTAGACTTGATTCTGTATTACCTACAAGTGACACTACTTAGGGGTAGAAATGCTAATGGTAGAGCTGCTCTTCTAGTCCTTAATGCATTGATAAGAGCAAATGTGAGTAGGAGGTTCCAAAGGTTACCAAGACCTTTAGGTCTGTAAAGGAGTCAATAACTATTTTGATTTATACCTGAAATCAAACTGAAACCAATAGTGTTATATGAATAATCTAATTCGTTCCCCTGTTTAAACTACCACATCATAGCCTGACTGAAGTCTCTAGCTAGTCCTCAAGGGCAGCCCCTTGCAGAGTTCAGGCATTGTTTCTATTTCCTGTTCTACCCTGCCACAACACAAACTTGTAATCTTTTTGTTTCTGTAATCTTCCTATCACTTCTGAAGTTATTGCCTCTACCGTGTCTACAAGAAGAACCCTGTTTTCCCATAAGTCCTGCTTCTCTTTACTCACCATCTCCAAAGAGTTAATTTCCTGAATCCTAAATCCTTCAATTTAGTATTTACCTGAACAACTTTAACCTTTTCTTGCTTGCATCAACCACTGCAACCAAAAAATATTGAAAATGCACTTGTACATGGATCCCATTTCCATATGTTTATATATACATGCATGGTAGATGATGGGTAGATAGATGCATGGATAATTGTAGTGTTTATTCTTTTTAATGATATGTACTGCATTTTGATTGTTATCGTGTGTGTGTGTGTGTGTGTGTGTGTGTGTGTGTGTTGAAGTCTGAAACTCAATATTTCCAGATATCAAGAATGTCCTTTAAAGTATCACTTTGAGGACTCCAATCACAAGTGGTAAAATAATGGATTTCCTTTTCCATACATGTTCAACTTTGATCTGAAACTCTCAGAATTTTATAATTTCTTTCCATTTGCTTTTCTTCAATCCTAGCATTACCTGGTACAGCAATATCAATAAACCAGTATTTCTTTCTTTTAAATAACTTTTGTATCAGGCATGTTATGAACAAGGTGCTTGTCTGTTTAGATCTTAAATTGCCATGAGATACAAACATGCTCCTTTCCCAAAATGTCTCAACTTGGTAGTCTGAATAGTTTTTGTTACTAAATTCAAATCCAAACTTATGGCAATGTTTTCAATGAATAATTCTGGCAATTCAGTTATGATGCTTTAGAGAAATTTTGCTGCAGTCACTGATCAATTGATTAATTGATTTTTTCTTCATTTTTTATCCTTTTCACTACAAATGGGACACTTGATGGACATTTCTTATACATTGAATTGAATTGATGCAATTAGGTGGCAAACCTTCTTGAGCCACTAAAATAAAGCCTTCAGTTTATTTCTTTAATGCTCCTGATTTTAACAAAACTCCATGTGGATTCTTTATTAGCTTTTCCTTCTATATCCTTCACGTATTGACTGTATATTGCAGTGGTGAAATTCATTTGTTTTTACTAACGGTTGTATGTGCGTAGCTTGGTAGGCATGGTAGGGAAAGGATACTGCAATATCTCCATTCCCACCCAGTCTGGGGCCAGCCAGAGGTGGTATTTGCCAGTTCTCCGAACTACTCAAAATTTTCGCTCCAGTTCTCCAGAACCTGTCGCAATCTGCCAAATTTCAACCCTTGTTCTTTCAATTAACAAATTAGTTTTTATTTTTTTTCTTGTTTTCTTTGATTGACTTTCTTCAGCAAGACTTCTTGGCTTCTTAATGTAATCATTCAGGAGATACTGTTCTTCCTCCACAGCTTGTTTCATCTGTAAAAGTCATTTAATTCTTGGCAAATACAGCCAGTAAATATAACTTTTTAGGTACATAATATGGTTCATTGTCATTAGTTTTCTTGTCATCCAATCCCAATTATCAAGTTCCACTTCAGATATGACAAATTATATAAGGTAAGAATGTATGATTTAATTCATTTACTGTATTTTTCGGAGTATAAGATGCACTGGAGTATAAGACGCACCAAGGTTTTGAAGAGGCAAATTAAAAAAAGAAGTTTTTGCACTCTGCAGACCTCCCAAAAACGGCCCGTTTTTCGCAAAAACGAGCCCATTTTTTAAAAAAAGGGCATGAATAGCCTTTAGGAGGCTTGTAGAATGCTTCTGGGGACTGGGAGTACCCCCAAAAACAAGCAAAAAATGGCATGCATAGCCTTTATGAGGCTTATAGACTTTTCCTGGGGGCTGGGGGGAGGAAAATTGAGCAAAAAACAGCCTGTTTTTTGCTTTTTTCTGTCCTTCCCAGTCCCCAAGAGCACTCTGCAAGGCTCCTAAAGACTATGCATGGCCATTTTGGTGAAGGGGTGGGGTTTGGGGAGGCAAAAATGCTCTATTCAGTGTATAAGATGCACCCACATTTTCAGCCTCCTTTTTGAGGCAAAAAGGTGTGTCTTATACTCCGAAAAATATGGTATATACTGCAGAATTGTGTGACTTCATTTTATTCTGTTACAGATCACTAGCACTCTAAAAGAAAACAAACAATAATGAAGAATTACTTTATAGATGTTTAAATAGTTCCTAGCTCTATGAATTACCTTAAGTTGGATCAACAGTGAATAAAAATATGTTGAAACTTTAGTATAATAAAACTGTGCAAAGATTTGCCTTTTACATTCCCTACTGGCATTGTTTGAAACAAAGATAAATGGTAAAAGACCCATAAAGTAGTTTTTTTTCTTCAGTGTGCTTTTAAAAAATGAACATAAGACATAGAATCATTCCTCAATTGGGTTAATGCAAGAAAATAAAAGATAACCTTGTTATAGAGGATTTAAATTATAATGTTCATTTACAACCACAATGCTCTCAATGTTTTGTGTTCAGTTAGGAATGCATGGTTAAAAGTTTAGCAACAGAAGGATTATAAGAATGACACAGAAATAATATATTTCATTTAAGTCCTATTTCTCTCAGCTTAGTGGATCACTTCACCTGCTAACATCTTTATATGCTTGGTCTCCTTTTTTATAATTAACTGTCTAGATATCAGACTTTGATAAGGTGTTTAATGATTGCATTGAGATGAGGCATCTTTGAAAGGTTTCATTACATGAAAATTTGCCAGTGGAAGTCCACATTCTGTTTCAGCAATGTAATGTAAATATAAACAGAAGTAGTTTAATGCTACATTCATTAAAAATGAGTTGACTAAAAATGTATGTTGGCAGCACTCTTTACCAAGTGGAATCAAAAGAAAATATCATAAGCCAAGCAACTCTTGCATCTAGTATTCTGGTGGTCAGACTTTGAGGAGTGTGACACAGTTTATTTAAAAGAAATTGACCAAATAAAAGAGGAGGTGGAGTTGCACTATATATAAGAAACAATTACCTCTCTACAGAAATAGAGCACAACAATGATGAGAACTATCTTGAATGCATTTGGGTCAATATTAAAGGTTGGGGGGAAATGACATTGTCATAGGTCTATACTACAGGCCACCCAATCAAGCAGAGGAAGTAGATGAACTTTTTGCTAGTCAGCTAACTAAGGTACATAGGAAGCCCACCACAATAGTAATGGGGGGTTTTAACTACCTTGATATCAACTGGGAAATAAATTCTGCACCAAGTGGAAGATCCAACAGGTTCCTAACAAACCTAGCAGACAACTTTGTTTCCCAAAAAGTAGAGAAGGCAACAAGGGGATCAGCCATATTGGACTTAATTCTCACTAACAGAGATGAAATGATAGAAGGTGTTGAAGCCACAGGAACCCTGGGGGCAAGGACCATGCAATATTGGAATTCAACATTATATAAACACAAGTAGTAGAACAAAGTGAAATTAGAGTCTTGGACTTTAAGAGAGCTAATTTCAATAAATTTAGAGATAGCTTGGGAAAAATTGCATGGATGAGAATCCTCAAGGGGAAAACAACTCAAGAAGCTTGGGAAATTTTGAAAAATGAGGTTACAAAAGCCCAGTCTAGCACAATACCAATGAAGAAGAAAAATAACAGCTCCCAAAAGAAACCAGCATGGCTGCATAAAGAACTCTCTGACAAATTGAAAGACAAAAAAGATAAGTATAAAAAGTGGAAAGGGGGGGACATAATTAAGGCAGAATATCAGCAAATAGCCCGAGCATGTAAAGATGAAGTGAGGAAAGCTAAGGCTCACAATGAAGAAAGGCTTGCCACAAAAGTAAAAAATAACAAAAAAAGTTTCTTCCAATATGTTAAAAACAAGAAACAGTTAACAATTGGTCTATTGCTGGGAGAAAGTGGCAACAAGGTGGCAAGCAACAGGGAGAAAGTATAACTATTTAACTCATGTTTTGCGTCTGATTTTACACAAAGGGATAAAACAGTCCAACCTAACAAAAACAGCACCACAAAAATCAGATTAGGAACACAAGTTGAAATAGGGAAAAAAATGGTAAGTGAGCACCTGTCTACCCTAGACGAGTACCACGACCGGATGGATTACACCCCAGAGTTCTGAAGGAACTGGCAGACGAGATCTCAGAATCACTGAACTATATCTTCCAGAGATCCTGGAGCATCAGGGAACTGCCAGAGGACTGGAAAAGAGCTGATGTGGTTCCCATCTTCAAAAAAGGGGAAAAAACAGATCCAGGAAACTACAGACCTATCAGCCTGACCACAATACCAGGAAAGACTCTGGAAAAGAAAATCAAGCAACGAATTAGCGAACACCTAGAAGCAAATAAAGTAATAGCCAAAAGCCAACATGGGTTTGTCAAAAACAGATCATGCCAGACTAATCTTATTGCATTCTTTGATAATGTGACACAATTAGTGGACTAGAGGAATGCCGTCGATATAGTTTACTTGGACTTCAGTAAGGCAGTTGATAAGGTAGACCATAACCTACTACTAGATAAAGTAGAAGAATGTGGGTTAGACAGCATCACCACCCGATGGATTCGTAACTGGTTGACCAACCACACTCAATGTGTAGTCCTCAATGGAACTGCATCTTCATGGAGGGAAGTATGCAGTGGAGTACCCCAAGGCTCTGTTTTGGGCCCAGTACTCTTCAACATCTTCATCAATGATGTGGATGAGGGGAAAAATGGGGAACTCATCAAATTTGTAGATGACACCAAGCTGGCAGGAACAGCCAACACTCCAGAAGATAGGCTAAAGATACAGAAGGATCTTGACAAACTTGAACATTGGGCACTGGTGAAAAGAGTAAGGTTCTACATTTAGGCAACAAAAATGAAATGCACAGGTACAGTATAGGTGATACCTTGCTCAACAGTAGTAACTGTGAAAGGGATCTTGGAGTCCTAGTGGACAAACATTTAAATATGAGCCAGCAGTGTGCAGCAGCTGCCAAAAAAGCCAACACAGTTCTAGGCTGCATAAACAGAGGGATAGAATCAAGATCACGTGAAGTGCTAATACCCCTTTATAATGCCTTGGTAAGACCACACTTGGTATACTGCATTCAGTTTTGATCACCATGATGTAGAAAAGATGTGGAGACTCTAGAAAGAGTGCAGAGAAGAGCAACAAAGATGATTAGGGGACTGGAGACTAAAACGTATGAAGAAAGGTTGTAGGAACTTGGTATGTCTAGTTTAATAGAAAGAAGGACTAGGGGAGACATGATAGCAGTGTTCCAATATCTCAGGGGTTGCCACAAAGAAGAGGGAGTCAAACTATTCTCCAAGGCACCTGAGGGTAGAACAAGAAGCAATGGGTGGAAACTAATCAAGGAGAGAAGCAACTTAGAACTGAGGAGAAATTTCCTGACAGTTAGAACAATTAATCAGTGGAACAGCTTGCCTCCAGAAGTTGTGAATGCCCCAACACTGCAAGTCTTTAAGAAGATGTTGGATAGCCATCTGTCTGAAATGGTATAGGGTTTCCTGTCTAGGCAGGGTTGGACTAAAAGACCTCCAAGGTCCCTTCCAACTCTGCTTTGTATTATTATTGTATTAAGTGAAGTTTGAGATGACCAGCTCTCTCAATGTGCAGCTGCTCAAAGACATGATCATCATGGTGATCAAGATGCTTAAGGCTGGAAATAAATTGCTTCAGGCTATTATAGAAGAAGTAATCATCCCCCCACCTCTGTATGAACCCATTGGTTCTTACTCTTTGTTGTATTTTTATTGATTGAGTGAGTGAGTGATTGGCCATCCATCTTACCATATTCCTGTAATTTTAAGTGTTTTTATATTTAGTATTGGGTTTTATAGTCTTATTTATTGCATTGTAAGCTGCCCAGAGTCACTTTCAATAATGAGATGGGTGGCGTATAAATGGAGTGAATGAATGAATGAATGAATGAATGAATGAATGAATGAATGATAGATATTGAAAAGTTTGCCTTGAATTCAAATTGATATCATTCTATTAATTTAGCATTATTTTCTTCATAATGGCATCTAGTCCATTTATAGCATGGTTTTCTTGTTCACAGAAGATCTGGTTTCTTGATGTGAAGTGACACCATTCTGGTCCATTTCACTTGTCAATTCTGAGAATGTCCATGTTCTTTTATTTTGAACATACATATTTTTAAAAAATTCATTTTCTTAATATAAAATACAAATGGAAATAAACAAAATGGGAAAAAAGAAGGAAGATAAAGTAAGTGAAGAGGGGAAAAGGAATTTAAAAAGAAACAAAAGCAGTAACATTTGACATTTTTCAATGCAGTAAGATAAGTAATAATGTTTTGGTATCAAGTTTTTAATTATATCTAATAATAACTACCACTTACGGTATTTCTATAGCAGCAACCTACTTAATTGTCAAAACCCAAAGTCAAAATTTCATTTTTTTTCTCTTTCATGAAGAAAGTCCAGAAGCAGTGTCCAAGTAACCACAAAACTGTTTACATTCTTATCCCTAATTAGTGCAGCCAACTTTACCATTTTCACCAATTCCATCATCTTTTCAATTAACTTTCCTGACAATTCTGGACAATTCTGTTTTGAAAACATCAAGTATGAATTGATTCATGATTCTGATATTCCACATACTAACTCTAACCCTAATCCTAACCCTTTGCAGATAACACCTTGCTTTTTTTCTCTCTTTTTTTTTTTTTTTTTTTGCAAAGTATGATCTGAGGACTCATTGCCTGGACATTTTTTGGCTTTAGTTTTAAACATGTGCAGGGTTACTCATATTTGCCCTCTGTTTTTTCCTAGTAACCCACTAGAGCCTTCCAACTAGAGGGGTTAACCTTTGTGTATTATATATAGATATTTCCCTGGATGTAAATATCCATTTGGTTTTCTTGGCAGAATTCAGTTCAGTTCAGTTTGTTAAACTTGTATGCTGCCCTATTTCCAAAGGGACTCAGGGTGGCTAACAAACCAATAGGGAATGGGGACAATACAAGGAAAACAGACAAGACAAAAAACAAAATACAGAGAACAGGTTAAAAAACTCCTCAACAGCCACAACAATTCGAGTGGGGCTGGTAACTCATCAGCCCCAGGCCTGCTGGAACTGTCAGGTCTTGACGGCTTTGCGGAAAGCCTGAAGGGTGGTGAGGGTCCGAATCTCCATGGAGAGATCATTCCAGAGGGCCGGAGCAGCCACAGAGAAGGCCCTCTGGAACGATAGAATAGATAGAATAATAGAATAGATTCCCATTTCCTTTCCCAATGAATTATATTGAGCCTGATCCTTCTTCTATGACATGTCTATTATTGCTGGACTTGCTGGAAGTGTGTACTCTCTGTAGTGTAGTTCACAGCTTTGCTGGATGCACAAGACTCTTTATCACTGCAAAATAATTATCCATGAGGAGGAATATAAAGTATAACCATACTGCAAAACTCTTGAAACTTTTGCACTTGATAGAGTAATCCTTCCTACCAATATTGTAGCTATATTCAGTATAACTCAGCATCAATGTTCTCTTTCACACTTGGCCAATGATAAATATTTGCTGCCCAAAAGAAATGACTATATATATATACCACTCTGGATGTTTTACTGAAAGAATAGTAAAATTTGAACACTATATCTAAAAGTTCTTTTGATAACCTCTGTGTTGGGAACACAATGATTAAAGGACTTTTCTCAGAAACCATAAGAAAGAATTGAATAAATGAGTCCAAAAAGGACCAAAAATCATATTTCATCACCAATTAAAAGGAAGAAACTGAAAGGTAACCAAAGGAATAAATGGTTTTGTACACCATTTAAAAGTGTATCTGCATAGAACACGTACTAAGAACGATTAAAAAGAATGACAGCTGACTCAACAGGAGATGAGCCTTTCTGAAGTGCAGAAAACCCTGAGAAACTTATGTCTGATCTCCTTAATGCTTGGCATCTATTTTATTTTTCACTGATATCCACCCCGGGAGAAAAGCTCATATCAAAGCACCCTCCTCAGAATTAAATTTGGAACTGCTAGCACAGACCATCTTAGAATTCTAATTGATGTGGGTTGCCACAGAGTTAGTGTAAAGAGCCAAGCATAAAGAAAAATAGATGAAATGTGGATAGCAGCTCATTAATCTATGCAGTGTCCAGGACTTTATTCTGGTCTTTTTCAACCAATGAATTTCTACTTCCATTGCCTTCATTCAAAAAAAAAAAAAAAAAAGGGATAGAAAAAGTGAGGATGGGTTTGAACTATTGTTAGAGCAACCTTGTTATTTCTGTCTCTAACTTATGGATGCCTTCCAACTTGGGTGGGTGGGCTCAATGATCCTAGGGAAACTCTTACTATGGCAGTGCATTTTATCTTTCTTTGTCTCCAAATTAAACCTCACAGTGAGACAACTATGCTTTTATCCTGTCCTTGCTGGTATATTTATTTAACTAGATTTCAATCTTGCAAGGAAAATGCACTTTTATTAAAATACCCTTTTGATATATAGGAAGTTTAAAAACAATCAGGCTAGTAGCCAATCTCTGTCATATATTCTCTAAATTTTAGACAGATCCTTCCTCAAGATCTACAAATAGTTGATACCAATGAAGGTATGAAATAACTCTGCTTTGCTACAGAGCTGTACCTGCTTTCAGTAAGTTGATATTTTTATCTGTCCCAATTAACTGCTGTTATGAATCAAGTATATTAATGTATTAAATTTATAAAATCAGATGTAAAGCGTCATTTTTTTAAACAATGTTTTCCCTACTGGAATATATATTCTAAGTGTCAATTGAAATTTGAAATTTGAAATATTCTAAGTGTCAGACTTTTAAAATACCACAAAGATATCAGTTTTGTTTATTGAGAATGCTATACTCAAATGGAAATATTTGTACACCTAATAGGAAAGTTACTTCAATGGAGATCAACATTAAACCTACACAATCTGACCAAGAGAGGATGGCATGGGTACTTACCTCTAAAAAGGGACAAGAACCTAGAAAACAGGTTCTCACTTTGAATCACTTCAAGGTGGAATACTTTATCTTCTAGTATTAGGTTGGCCATGTGTGTGTGTGTGTGTGTGTGTGTGTGTGTGTTCCATTTGCATAGCTTCCATCCTGGCCATATTTAGATGGTCTCTAAAGCCTGGTTTTGTCCATGGTCCTGATTCAGAGTGGGCCATTTGTTCCTTGAAGTGTTGTAGTCTTTTGAATGATTGCTGGGTTTTGTTGTTGCTGTTGTTTTTTGAGTGGTTGTTGATTTTTCCAGATGTTATTTTCTGATTATTTAATTTTATGTTTTAATCTTTTTGACTTTGTTTGTAAGCCACTTAGATTTAAAGATTGGTAAATTATATAAATAAATCTTTTAGAAAGCAATCAAAACCATCTTTCAAGGATTTTATGTTGTGAATTGGAAATGAGGACTTAAAAAAAACTCTAATATTAGGATTTTAATGAAATAAAGTAAGCCTAACAAAGGAATGTTTTAATGCAATTATGTCCTGACACTTTTATTAATAGTAAGTAAATTCTTAGACATTTATATACACCTAAAATTAACATGACACAATCTTTTAAAGAATGTGCAAATTGACTTTTTTTTTTAGAAATTTCAGTTGCATGGGCAATAATTCTATGCAGAACACATGGTTTAAATGCCATATCTCCCTCTCCCCCCTCTCTCTATCTCTATCTCTAATTTCACATGATACAGAAAGCCTAAATTAAAAAAGCACTTGGTTGATTAACTACAATGCAAACAGTGACTCATCAATTTTATCCTAAGCAATTGATGGTGCCTCATTGAGATAAGGCCACACACTGATACATCACACATAGTAGTTTGGCAGTACCACATATGTAACTAATAACCTATCACTCTCTTAGCTGTTCAATCAAGGAAAACTGCCAGAATACCTTACAGACAGATTTTAGTAGAAGTATGACTTGGTATTAATAATCCATGATTATTCTATTTGCAGAAAAAATAAAAGGAAGGGATGAAAGAAAAATTGACTGATTATATGAACTTGATTCACATTTTTTCCAGTTTCTATTTTTATTCAGATCATCCTTTGAGAATCCCCAGGAAAAAGGCTGCATATATAAAAGCAAGCTACTTCCTAGTAGCCAAAGATCAAAGTGGTATTGGTAACAGAAAGCTTCTGTTAGGTTTCGACTCATCATTAAGAATTCATCCATTGATTGTAAACAATGTTGTTCTAACATACTCAGTTTCTTTACCCAATAATACATTTCACACTGTACAGATTAATCTAAATCTCCCCATTCCCTAGTGAAAGATCCTCTTCTATTCTGGTTGAAGCCATTCTCTTAAAGAAAAGGCGGCGGGGGTGGGGGGAAGCACCATCCTCATCTTCTGAAACCACAAAATCAGAACAGACAAGAAAAAAAATCCTTTTGGTCCACACAGAACTACCACATAGAGAATCTCTGAAAATCCAGTGATCTGGACAGATAGTTTGTCCAAACAAGAATCATTTTCAATAGTCTGCTAGAAGGGCAGATGGAAGAGATTTCATGCCAACTATAAAATTAGGGGAAGGGAGAGGAACATCCTAGTCACGTCACCCACACCCTATTTCTCTGTTTTAAGAATTCAGGTTGAAAAGGGCCATGGTTTATAAAAGCAGTCAATTGCCAAAGTTTCAAATTATACCACTCCCTGTCAGATTACAAAGAGTTCATGGATACCTGGGATTGCCTTGTTCCAATGTAGCATTCTCGTTGTCTTCCTTAAAGCAAATTAAGTTTCATATCCCAAAAAAGAAAAACACCTTTAAATATTCGCTTGGAGCTATACAATATGACTTGAAATGCTGAGGCATGTTTCTCTACTTGAATACAGGGTTGAAGAATGTCTGATCCTGTTCTGACAAGAGAGAAAATCCATAGGTAACTAAGACAGCGTCAAGATCCTTGATCCTGGCAGGTCCATAATAAACTCCAGCAAAACCTTTTTATAAGGTATTTTGTGGTAAGGGAAGAATGACTAGTTTAGCCATAAAAGTCTTACATCTAATGATAACTAGTGTGAGAAGACATATTTGCCATGACTCAGGATCTTGAAATGCCCTCCACCTAAGCATAATATGGCCATTTTTACCCAAGCACAAAATGGCCACTTTTACCTCACCCCCCCCCACCAGTTCCCTGAAGGTTTGCTATCATTGAAAACAGAGGTGGGTTCCTACTGGTTCGGACCGGTTCAGCCAAATAGGTACTGGACATGTGACCGTACTATCCTGGGTAACGCCATCTTTATTCTCTATTCTGCACATGTGCAGAACAATCTTCATTGAAAAAATGTAATTTCCCCTCTTTTTTCATGGTGTGCACATGCACAGACCTTTTTAAGTGCAAATGCACACACATGCAAAATTTTGGTGTGCAAAATTTTTCAGGCACTGAAATGGTAGTAATGCCAGCAGGAACCCACCCTTGATTGAAAAGTTTAAGTACTCCTTCCTGAGAGAAAGTGAAACATATGACCAGCCACTGTGAAACATTTTTTCCCATTTCCAGGCAAATGAGAATGAAACATTAAAATGATATCTGTAATGCTATGTGGAAATGATTTTAAGAGACAATAGGGAGAGATACTAAGCAAATGATGAGATAACATAGGGCATAATCCACAACTGTATAATGAAGAGAGAAAGAAACTCAAAAAGACAGTAAAAGAGATAGTGAGAGATTTGTATTTTCAGACTTGCAAGATGCTGTTAATGTAGCCTTACAATTAAGTAAGTAAGCTTAACTGGTCAGGTTTCTTGTCTGGACTATCTGGGAAGGCTGACAGAATCCCTAGTGGTTCTCATGAATCTCCTTGCTTTTATCTGTGCACTTGATCCATGAAATCTACAATTTATCCCGCAAGTGGGTGTCAGTGCTCTAATGTGAGTCACGTGTGTTGAGGGATAAATATTTCTGATTTTAAAATGGTGGCAGGAACCAGAACATAAAGAGAAAAGAAACTTTCTCAGGCTTCAGCTTTTATTTTTCTGAGAGCTAGGACGTATGGGGAAAACAATGATTTCTTTATTCAAAGAGCACCAACAAGTCAAGAGAAAGATTTCTTAGTAGCTTTTTAAAACAACGATTCTTGGAAAAATCCCACAGGAACACTGTCACAGAGTAGAATCTTTAATCAACTTTAACACCTGCACAATACAGGCAAACACGTGGTACATGTTGATTAGCTAAGATTTTCACATTACATGGAATGTGAGCATTACCTAAAAAGTGAAAACTTCAGGTATACTGATATATTGTATCTCCTGTTTATTCTTTGTTTTGTACATAACCCATTTCTTTGTTCTTCGTGTCTATGTGACTGGTTTATTTACTGTAATGATACTGGGTCTATTTTCTAATAGCACTGACATTTTATACAACATAGCAATGTGTTGATGCTGTCTGAATATCTGCAAAATCTGAAGATTTTCCAGGTTCTTTTGATCAGTTTAGATTTCCTGCCCCTTCTAATAGGTGACTCCAAAGTTGAAACATTTCAATTACACATAAGAATGTCTTGCTAAAAAAAACATACCTTTTGAATAAAAGGAACAAGGCAAAAGAACTTGCCTGAAATAATCAGCTGCCTAGAGGACAATAGCTCTGAGTGCAAAATTAAAAGCATTCATTTGAACAACAAAGGAACAAGTGGAGGCTAAATGACAAAGGAGGGGCTGAAAGGCAAATTCTGACTTTAATGCCACTAATATCTGCTATACATCAAAACACCATTTTAATGGGACTTGATCATTAGGGGGGAGGGGTAAATTAAACATTATACTGCAAGTTATAAAAAAAATAGTAGCAAAGTCTCAATAAAGTTACGAAATCTCCCAAATACCAGATTTGTATGCCATTTTTTGAAGGGTGTTAGGATAGTATTTTAGCATGGCTCATCTACTATAGATGCCAGCAGAAGAAATATGATATTCCACGAAATCTAATATAGGGGGATCAAAGGTATTTCTTTCCAGTTTAACATACAAGTTGTGCAAACGAAGGCATTCAAGGACAATCCTGACATGTTTAATGAGTTAGCTGTAGTTTAAGCATAAATAAAACATGTCACCAAAAGAAAGAACTACAAAAGAGTCTGAACTATTATGCAGAACCTTATACATAAATCTCATGAAGAATAGAAGGGGCTATGAACCAAACCAAAACACATCTCGCTACATTCACTTTCCATAATGTGTGTCAAAAATAGCTAAATATTCATGACCCTCTTTCAAATTGCATGCCCCTTTTTGGATTCAGCTAAATAAAAATACCCCACCCACTTGCTTGTTGCAACCATTCCAGTGGTGCAATTCAGCTGGTTCTATCCAGTTCGGGTGAACCGGTAGTGGTGGGATGCTCCGCCCACCTGCCCGGATATCATCATGTCCTGTTCTTGATGCTCTGCACATCCGTGGAATGTCCTGCGCATGCACAGAGCTGACCCGTGCAAGTGAAGCGATCACGTGCACGCATGTGCTCACATTTGCAAACCAGTATCGAAGGTAAGTTGATTTCACCCCTGAACCATTCCCAAAATTCAGAGATGAGTGGGAGAAAGTAAGTCACAGAGTTGGAAAGTCCCACTCTGACAGAGATAGAAAAAATAAGATGGACTGAAACTGAAATCAAGAGGATCAAATCAACCCTGTAAATTGTGATCATTACTTCCCTTTAATTAAGCCAACTGTTAAGCAGCCACAAGGTACTATTGTGTAACAGGATCAGTGGTGGGTTTCAATTTTGGGGGGAACTTCTTCTGTAGATGTGGCCTGCTTTGTGGCAGTGGCTTGCTGGCCATGTGACTGGGTGGGAGAGGCTTGCCAGCCATGTGACTGGGTGGGTGTGGCCAACCAGTAAAATGTGGTGAAACTCACTTAACAAGCTCTTGCTTAGCAACCAAAATGTTGGCTCAGAAACTCTGGCATTTGAAGCACGCAAGTCTTAAAGCTGTCAAGTTACAAGACCCTTGCAGCCCTAACCCTTTAGAAAAAAACCCCAAAAGTGTTCAAACCTGACAGCTTTAAGACTTGTGGACTTCAACTCCCAGAATTTCTCCTCTCTCTCTTCATCTTGATGATGTGCAAACAGGCAGGGGCAGGGAGCTGGAACCAGTTCTAAACGGCAATGTAGATTTGTGGAACCTCTTCTATAGAAGAGGTTAGAACTGGCAGGAACTCAACCCTGAACAGGATCTAACCTTCTGGAATCAAGTCACAGTAACAAAAATAATATGAGGAAGAACAACATGTGTACTTCCATTACAAAAATGTCAGCAAAATCAAAACACTTAGTAAGTAAAACAAGAAAAGCATCATGGTAATTAAATACTGATTTTTTTTAAAAAGTAAAAAAATGCTTTTTTGCTATTCTGGGAATTAAACATATTGTTCCTTAATCTCTGAATTATGGGTTTGGTCATTGCCAAACTATGGGACATACAAGGAAAGAGTTTAAATAGAAATGTAAAGTTGCTTGAAGATCGAAGATTTTAAGGTGAAGGAGAACAAGTGTGTTCAATAATAGCACTAGACAGCAAGATCCTTTCATCAATCTCTTCATATCAGTGGATCTAATATCTATGTGGACAAGACATATTTCCATGGGAAAATCATGCAAATGAAATTTGGCTTTGGACCCAAAATTCAGATCAGCAGAACAATGTATGTCTAAGCCCAATTAAGATCAAAGTAGAAAATGTTATTAGCCTTTCTTGCACAATCAAGCTCACTTAAATTAATGTGATTACCTTTTCTGAGTTCTTGAAAAAATACCTTGCTTATTTCTTGAGAAATCCAATTTGGGATAATCAGGTCACTTACTTCTAACATGATCCAGAAGCAGGAGATTTACCCTTGCAGTTTCCCCTGCTGACTTTCCATTGACTTTTTCTTGCAAGCTTTTCACAAGCAAAGTCTGTGTAGAAACCAGCAGGAATTTGCAAGTCCAAAGCCAGAAGGCATGTAAGTATCTGTTGCCAGGCGAAGAGCAAATGAATAGATGCATGAAAGATGCAGGAAAGGTTGGGGAGAGCACAGAGGGCAACCAGGAGGTACCCAAGAGTCTAGCAAGGATCAGGAATGGTGCGTGTGGGTGTAGTGCTAGTTGGGAGAGTTGCATGAGGATGCTGGTTGGTGATACATGGAGGCACAGCATGAGTTGTGGGACATATTTTAGGACATTGCATGGGTCAGGGTGGGTGTGCTCAGGTACATGAGTAGTTCATGCAGAATGAGCCCAGAACAACTGGAAGAGGGTATGGGGAGGGTAGAGGGTTGAGGAACTTACCTGAACAGTTTGCTAACATTCCTGCTGGCTTACCCATTAACTTTCTCCTTGGAGGCTTCCCAGAAGCAAAGTCAGTGGGTAAAACAATAGGAAGTTCAAAATCTCACTCATTCCAGCTGCTCCTTTTGCCCACCCATGGTCTATCTATTGATCTGTTTAGGTGAGTAAATATCTCTACATGATGAGCAAACAGGTCAAATATTTCTAAATATCTCTAACTCAAAAAATGAGCCAACAGGTCATTTTATAGATACAAATTGAATTTCTTCCAACTACGTCCTTCTGTTATTATAATCATTTATTCATACCAGTTGTCTGCTGCCTATATTTGTTGAAATTTTTGATAGAGCGCATATAACCAGTATATGAAAACTGTATATTATTTTCTCTGCTACAATTGTTATGGAAACATTAGCATTTCACAAAACACAGAAAGATAATTATCAGCTAAAGCCTTTAAGCAAGCAAAAACACTGGTGTGGTGATTTTAATTTACTCAACATTTCCTCTCTCTCTCTCTCTTGTGACTAAGATAAAGAAATATTAAATATGAATATGTCTGCTTCATATTACATTATCCTATTTACTATTCTGCAAATGTTTATTAATATGAGTGGTTCATTATTCCATTTAACCGACATGTAGATACAGAGATTTTATATTATCTTGTCCATGTTTTCATATGCTTTTTGGTTAGGTTACTCTAGCAGGTGTGTTGGATGAAGACCATGCAAATGTGTATATGATATATGATATATGATATATGATATATGATATATGATATATGATATATGATATATGATATATGATATATGATATATGATATATGATATATGATATATGATATATATATATATATATATATATATATATATATATATATATATATATATATATATATATAATTTTTGAATAGGTTTGATAGGCATTTGTAGAATGTATGTATGTATGTATGTATGTGTATATATATATATATATATATATATATATATATATATATATATATATATATATATATATATATATGTATATATAGCTGATGAGAGCTAAATAGCTTGAAATAGATCTATACTAGTCTCCCTTTATTTATTTATCAGCACAAATTTAAAAAAAACGCAAATATAACAAAGGCAACAGTAAAAATATTGGGTTTCTGTCGTGATGGACTCTTGTGACGAGCCGAATGACAGATGATGGAAGCAGTTAGCTTCCTCCCATAATTGGGGCTTACCAGGGGTTGTAAAAATCTAATATATATATATATATATATACATATACATATACATATACATATACATATACATATACATATACATATACATATACATATACATATACATATACATATACATATACATATACATATACATATACATATACATATACATATACATATACATATACATATACATATACATATACATATACATATACATATACATATATATATATATATATATATATATATATATATATATATATATATATTCTGACACACACACCCCAATCGCCGTCCAGAACAAAAGCCAAAAACAAACATAAATAAGAATACTTTTAATCAGTCCAGACTCTCATTGGCTGCAAGCCCAAAATAAACAAAGAGATGAGCACTCCGGCAGTAAGTCCTACAAAACGTGGCAGCAATGCAAACAAACTCTGGCAGCAATCCAGCCTGCCAAGTTTGTTTCTTGTTAATCATTAACGTTGACTTCTGCAGAAAGGCGTGGCACAAGCAGTCTCTTTTATAATCAGGAGAGTTGTTCTTGATGCCAAGTAGCCCTTCAAATAGATTCAAATAGAATAGAATAGAATAACAGAGTTGGAAGGGACCTTGGAGGTCTTCTAGTCCAACCCCCTGCCTAGGCAGAAAACCCTACACCACTTCAGACAAATGATTATCCAACATCTTCTTAAAAACTTCCAGTGTTGGGGCATTCACAACTTCTGGAGGCAAATTGTTCCACTGATTAATTGTTCTAACTGTCAGGAAATTTCTCCTCAGTTCTAAGTTGCTTCTCTCCTTGATTAGCTTCCACCCATTGCTTCCTGTTCTACCCTCAGGTGCTTTGGAGAATAGTTTGACTCCCTCTTCTTTGTGGTAACCCCCGAGATATTGGAACACTACTATCATGTTTCTCCTAGTCCTTCTTTTCATTAAACTAGACATACTCAGTTCCTGCAACCATTATTCATATGTTTTAGCCTCCAGTCGCCATAATCATTTTTGTTGCTCTTCTCTGCACTCTTTCTAGAGTCTCCACATCTTTTTTATATTGCAGAGACCAAAACTGAATGCAGTATTGTGGCCTTACCAAGGCATTTTAAAGTGATATTAACACTTGGTTTAGTTTGATTTGGTTTATTACATTTATATGCCACCCTTCTCCCAAGGACTCAGGGTGGCGTACAACATTAAAAAAAACACATAACACAAAAATTTTAAAAAATGAAATAGAATATCCCAAACAAACGCAATTAGAATTGACAATAACATTTTTTTTAAAAAATTAAAATTAACAATGATCAATAATTTATTTTGTTTTGTTCAGGCCAGGCTGGCTTGCTGGAAAAGCCAACTTTTGATCATGTGATCTTGATTCTATCCCTCTGTTTATGAAGCCTAGAACTGTGTTGGTTTTTTTGGCAGCTGCTGCACACTTCTGCCTCATATTGAAATGGTTGTCCACTAGGATTCCAAGATTTCTCTCATAGCAGGGGTGAAATTTAGCCCAGGAGTGGGTGAGAATTGAGATTTTGTAATATCCTTCCCACAAGAGTGGGGAGGGAATGGGGAATTTGCAGTATCCTTCCCCTGGAGTAGGGTGGAATTAGAGATTTTGCAGTATCCTTCCCATGTCACACCCACCAAGCCATGCCCACAGAACCGGTAGTAAAAAAATGAATTTCAGCATTGTCTCACAGGTACTACTATTGAGCAACGTACCACATATAATGTACCTGTGCATTTTGTTTTCTTGCCTAAATGTAGAACCATACTTTTTTCATCATTGAATTTCATTTTATTAGATAGTGCTCAGTGTTCAAATCTGTCAAGATCCTTCTTTATCTTGAGCCTATCTTCTGGAGTGTTGGCTATTCCTACCAGCTTGGTGTCATCTGCAAATTTGATGAGTTCCTGATTTATTCCCTCATCAAAATCATTGATGAAGATGTTGAATAGCCTTGGGGTACTCCACTGCATACTTCCCTCCATGTAGATGCAGTTCCATTAAGGACTACACATTCAGTGCAGTTGGTCAGCCAAATAATTTAACAATCAGTTTACCCAGAATCAGGTTGGCTGTTGTGGGAGGCCGTGACCTGACAAAAGCATGCACGCTTCTAGAATGGCAGAAGGGTATCAACAAATTTGTATGGGCAGGAAAGAAGCCGAGGGTAAAGATGAAAATAATGCAAGATGTATGTGAGAGAGGAGGTTTGAAACTACCTAATTTAAAACTATATTATGATGCAGTGGCATTTTCTGTAATTAGTGATTGGACTCATTTAACTAATGATAGAATATTGAATATTGAGGGACACGATCTGGTATATGGTTGGCATGCTTACCTGTTATTCAACAAAAAATTGGATAAGAATTTCAAAAGTCATATTTTAAGAAATGCTTTACTGCGGGTCTGGAAAAAATACCAATATAAATTAAATGACAAGATACCCATGTGGGCAATTCCTAGACACGCAATTGAAAATATGAATATAGCACAAAAACAGGACAGAATTACTTACAGACAGCTTCTTACCTCAGAAAGGGGGGTATTACAATTAAAATCTTTAGAGGTATTAAAAGAGGAGAAGGTAGTTCAAACATGGTTCCAGTATGGGCAATTACAGGCTAGGTGGAAAATAGATCAAAAAATTGGTTTTATCCAAGTTGAGAATAATTTGTTTAAACAAATAAGAGATCAAAGCTTAATGCATATAAAGAGGATATATAATGTATTAATACAGATGCATTCAGAAACAGAATTAGTTAAAGATTGTATGATAAAATGGGCTCAAAATATTGAAGAACCAATAATGTTGGATACATGGGAAAAAATCTGGGTAAGAAATGTGAAATTTACACAAGCTCAAAATCTGAGAGAAAATTTTTACAAAATGTTCTATAGATGGCATTTAGATCCTAAAAAGTTGGCTTCTATGTATCCGAATGTACAGCCTAAATGTTGGAGGTGTGGTTCTCTTGATGCTACATACTATCATATATGGTGGACCTGCCAAAAGGTTAAGGCATTCTGGATAAAAA
Source organism: Thamnophis elegans (assembly GCF_009769535.1). Lineage (NCBI taxonomy): Eukaryota > Metazoa > Chordata > Lepidosauria > Squamata > Natricidae > Thamnophis > Thamnophis elegans. The sequence goes on along the minus strand of NC_045541.1, from coordinate 102,898,450 downwards.
TATGGTGGATTATGCAAAATATCTTTAAAAGAAGGATAAAGTTTATTCCTCAGTTATTTTTACTAGGTATATGTACTGACTTTACAGTGGTAGAGACTAACTTGATTCTGCACCTAATAACGGCAGCAAGACTGTTGGTGGCGCAATACTGGAAGAAGGAAGACTTGCTTACAATTCAAGAATGGACATTGAAAGTCACAAACTTAGCCGAGATGGCTAAAATATCGGCATATCTTAAAGATCACTCAAATGAGAGATATAAACGAGACTGGAAAAATGGATTGACTATATACAAAATAAATATGGGACCAAGAAATTCCAGTTAGCCTATGCTTAAGATCAGAAATGATTTAAATTGTTTAAAGTTAGTTCAGCAAGAAGAAGCTAAGGTCAATGTAGAATGTCATTAATTTCTTTATTTCTTTTTTCTCAATAGATTTTAGATTGTGTTTGTTAAAAATCCATACTGTGTACGGGTTCTGGGAAGTCGGGGGGGGGGAGGAGGGGGGTTGGGGGGTGGAGGGAGGGAGGAGCATACAAAAAAATTGTACTTCGATGTTTTAATGATTGACGAATGATGAAATATTTGTGTTTTGAAAGAAATAAAACCTTTGAAACCAAAAGCGTGCATGACAAAAGCGCACCAACAAAACCCTGTCGTTAAAACCGTGATATCATCAATGCGGCGACAACAGTGTGGCAACAACAGTGCGGTGACAGAAGGGCACTTTACAACAGCGCATTGACAGAAAGCTGGTTTAAGTTAAGGTAAGGGTTAGGTTTAGGGTTAGGTTTAGGGTTAGCGCTACGTTTAGGGTTAGGGTTAGTGTTACGTTTAGGGTTAGGTTTAGGGTTAGGGTTAAGTTTAATTTTACAGCGCGCTTCTGTCGCCGCGCTGTTGTCGGCGCGATTCAGTGCTTATTCGTCGGAACACTTTAGAACTCGTGGTTTTGTCACCGCGGTTTAGTCAGGGCGGTTTTGTCATTCGCCCTTTTGTCGGTGAATCGTGGGAGGCATGGTCCATCCCTGTCCTCTAGCTCCACCGCACATGCCGCATGAGCCTCCCACAAGGGCCAACTTGACCCTGGGCTAACTGGTTGTTAAATTTCTAAAACATGTCTAACCAGTTTGTCAAATACCCCAAAACTTAGCAACAGGTTCTCACAAACCATTTTGAACTGGCTGAATCCCACTACTGCTTATTGGACTATGTTTATTAGTTCAAAGGAAAATTTTCTGTAATTCTTTTGTTAAATCTAAACTAGGACTAGGAGAACAAACAGAATTGTTGGTGCTGATCTCTTGATAAATTTATAATTTTGGAAAAGATAGAAGGATAGAGAGAAAGAGAATGACCTGCAGGAAGATGGATGGATGGACTCAGTTACAGCAGCAATGGATGTACCATTGGAAAACCTGGTGACAGATGTATGCATATGATGGAGTATACATCTGCATCAGCAGACAGGGAGGATTTTGACAGCCCAGCTTTCCCAGAAAACACCTAGATCAAGGATTTGTACAGTTCAATAGAGGAGTGGGAAGAATTTCAGGATATATCTAATTTTAGAAAGTTACAGCTTTAGTTTGGCAAGATTCTGTCTATTAGATGTAAGTAAATAAAGAATTGTACTCTCATCACTCTGTGTTTGGGCCTGACAATGAAAGTTAATATCAATCTGGTGGGGCATAATCATGAATGGGTAGAGGGGAAAATGTATTTATAACTTTGCAAAAGGTGTTAGAAGTTTACAGCTGAGGTTGTTGGGCTTACATGTCAAATAAATGATGGAAGAAAGAGTAAAACAACTATTACAAGTACTTCCCACTTTTATATTCATGAATACCTTCAATGTGGGAGCAGTTTAATTAATTGAAAAGTTACCTGTCAAGAGACTAGAGATGCCCACAAAGATGTTGCTGAGTTTGGCAAAAAGCCCATAATGGGGGATGCAAATCCCAAGGAGAAAGCCAAACTTCAAAAAATAAATCCTCTTAAAGTAGAGACATAACAAAGGGTCAAGAATGAAGAAACACCAAAACAAAAGGCAAAGTATAGAAAAGTAACATGGGAGAAAATTGTTACAAAACTGGATGTTAGACTAAAGCCTGTCCCAGAAAATGTCTACTACCTTATCTCTCCAGCAAAATTTTCAGCAGTCAATAGGAATGGTACCTGGAGTGGCCAGGAAGCAGAATGACATCTGGATATTGGCAGTAGGACAACTTAAGGAAGGCCATGTTTGGTTAAAAAAAGAGCTGGATTAGGTAAGATGAAAGAGTCTAACTGAAGATTTACACACTGGTAAATTACCTACAAATTGTCAAAAATCACCTTAGGTGGCATAAAGGTTTGATAAATAACTAAATAAATAATTAAATATTATTATTAATGATAATATTATTATTATTAATAATATTATTATTAATGATAATAAATAAGTAAATAAACACTCAGGAAAACCAAACTGTTGGTTTTCTCTCTAGGTTCTGACTCAAAGATCATTCACTCTAACACAGATGACAAACACACTTGTATAAGGCATGAAGCAGTTGAATCTTTTCCAGCTTATTTTCCCTTCCAAAAGGGGAAGGATAGAATGACACGCCTGAGATCACCATGCTTTTTTTTTTACCAGCACATCATATATTTCTATCAAATTTGGGAACTCATAAGATCCCCCAGTTATTGCAGAGATGTAAACTGGAACACCAAACTGTCTCTTCCTGGAATAGTGGTAGCAGGTAGGTAGCAGAAGAATAAACTGGCTTTCATTATCCAGTTTATGAGAAGACCCTGTACTTATCCTAAGCATCACAGTACGTGTCCATTATTACAATTCTTATATGCTGTAACCAGTATGTCTGAAGGAGATGGGTGGTTCAGAAATGTGAAAGTAATAAAGCCAAGCCAAGCCAAGCCAAGCCAAGCCAAGCCAAGCCAAGCCAAGCCAAGCCAAGCCAAGCCAAGCCAAGCCAAGCCAAGCAAAATATCTATGAAAGTCACTCATAAACATTCCAGCCAGGCACTCTGTGTCATAGAAGCCACACTATTAGCTTTATTGAAGTTGTATCATGATGCAATTCATCTTGACAGGTTGCTTTGCATCATTCTGACAGACCCCTCGGAACTTAGCTTGAACAGACTTCTGTGCTTGTTTTACATGAGCATCAAAGTCTCTTCTGGGGCAGCAGCTATGCTTTGCCTCTGCTTTGTGTAGCCTCCAAGTTGTGCTTTGCTCAAAGCAGGGTTCAAAGACTTGACTAGCTTATTGGTCATTTTATATTTAGGCAGCTACATTTTCCTTGACAGATGACAAAAACATCACTAAAGCCATACATATTATTTGATTGGAAAGAAAATCAAATGTTAAATTAGACAGTCAGGTTCATTTTACTCTTGATTAAAGCAAAGTGCCATAATAAGGGTAACATTGATAATATAAGCTATGCAAAGGCACAAAGCTCTTTAACTGAAAAAGAATTGGATTAGTAATGTTACATATCACTGGAGTTAAAAGCACTTTATACTATCTTGTTTCCCCCTCTGCCACTCAGAAGTAGATCTGTCTCAGTTTTAATTTTGCTTCCCCTACATATTTTAAATTAATATTGCATGGCCTGAAGTACCTTTAGGCCATTTCAGTACAAATGCACACCTACATGCTTGTCAAAATCAGTGGGATTTGGTGTCTTGTGTTTGTATTTTATCTGAGTGAGTATTAGATGGAATTACAACTAGGGAGTAATGCTGCTGGCAAGAGGTAAAAGGTTTGATGATTTAGATACCTCTAGATTAGAATAGCTAGTGTTTTATTTTAAAATTTATTCATGATTTTTCTATTTTTTTTAATAGATTTTATGCAAGATGCCTAGAGTCTCTAAAATGGATTGGGTATAAATGTGCCTCTGGATTGAGGGAAGAGAATTTGAATGAATAATTGTAAATATTTTTACATCATATTTTTGCCACTAAAAGCTGATATGTGAATTGAGTATTTAAGAGAGTTGTATGAACCTTCATAATAATCCAGAAGGTGGTATAGAAGTTGCAGCAAAAAGAGAGTCATAACAAAAAATTTTCCATGCTCATTATGAGTGATCAAAGTCCCTGCTAGACTGTAGTACATTGAATCAGCAGAGGACACCTCTTGTGTATAACCATAAAACATTATCGCTACATTTTGAATTACTCTCTTACTAGTTATGCTTTGATAAATTCCCAAATTTTAAAAAAATCAAAGGAAATCCCTAGGGAGGAGAAATGCAGAATGTTAAAATGAATATACGAGTCGTGCTTAACTGACTATCACAATTGAGACCAAAATTTTCCCACTGAACAAAACAATCAAGTGAGGTGCCCATGTGACCTCTTTGTTCAATGACAACAATCATAGCTGTCCCAGTTGCAGTGGTTAACTGACTGCATGGCTCATTAACTGGATAGAGTGAAAGGGGTCTATGATAACTCAATGCTGCTAGCTCGATGGAGCCATCAGGGGGTGGCCTTCTCACCGCCACCGAATCCTTCCTGCCAACTTGCTTCTGCCATCTCTTTGCAGGACATCTTAACCCTGTAAATTCACTGTGGGGACAATTCACTGTGGGCTCTGGATGGAGAGCCAGGTGTGCAGGCAAGTGGGCTGTCAGAAGAGGATGGTGATGGGCAGAGCTGCACTGGATGGGAAGCGAATGGGGTGGGGTTTCAAAATGAGAAGCCCCTGCTGTTCTGCAAATAAGGGGAGTGAGTTATCCCTGCAACGAAAGGAGAGCAGGCAGTTTTCCTCTGTGTGCAGAAGGGAACACATTTAGGAAAACATTCCCTTGGTTGTGTCCTAAGCCTCAGCAGAGCAAAAGGTCTTCATGAAATGACTAATTGCATGCTTTAGATAGCAATACTAACAGCACAGTTGTTGGAAACCTAAAATATACAACTTATTCATATCACAGTACCAGGAGACGCCAGAGTCGAAGAAAAAGAACTGGAAAAAATCACAAAATACCGTGACCTGGTCATTGAAACTACACAATTATGAATGAAACATGTAACAGTGATACCTATTGCATTGGGGTGCCTGTTATCTTGTCCAAGAACTTTATAAAATACATTAAGAAATTGGAGTTTCCTGCAATTACACCAGCAGAACTGCAAAAAACTGTGCTACTCGGAACATTGTACAATTTAATTGATACCTAGGATGCTGGCAGCAACCTGTATCAACCATTAGCACCATGTACAACCATATCAGACAGGTCTTAGGTGAAGGGCCAGACAAAAATTTGCTCCAGAACCCATACAAATATGTTGAATACGAAAAAAATGAAATTTATGCTGGCTGAACCGTCGCCCGGATAAACAAGGGTTCTGTTGGATGCTATGGCTCCTGGGCTTTCTGTGCAAAATGAGCTACGGGGCTCAGCTCCCTCTGCTAGGCAACCAGGGCATGGAGCTGACAAGCTACTGGAAGAAAAAGTGAAAAATCTGGACTAGGGAAGAAAACATCTCTATTATGAAAGCTTACTATCAGTCTGAGCCAGCAAAATGTGGATTTCAAAAATGAATATATTAAATTTGGAAGGTGAACCACATGAACTGTGATATCAGTTAACAAAGACTAATAGACCAATGACGTGTAATGCTAAGCCACAATTTTTCACTACAGCAGAATTAATAGGAATCGAAGAAAAAGCAACTCATGGTCTGAGTATACCAACAAAGAAGAGTAATATCAAAAATGATTTGCAGACTCAAAATCAGACTGAGGAAGAAAGAGAGGAAGAGGATGCTGAAATGGATGAAGATAAAGAACAAGGAAGCACTGAAGAACAAACACCAACAGATATTCCTCAATTAGCTGAGAAAATAAAGCATCAAATGGAAGATGCTGAAAGAAAAAATTCGCCAAAGCTGAACCAAGTGAACCGGAAAGAATTGAGAAAGATACTAAAAAAAGTTCAATGAGGTTGTGCAAATTATTCAAACCACTACATTAGCTGAAAAAAAACAGCTGATGTATGCAGCAGCCTTCATAACCACCAAAGAATTGGATTTGAAAATACAAAAGAGCCAAAAAGGCAAGAAGAGGAAGCCTAAATGGAAAATTTGGTTGGAATTGAAGATCAAAAAATTTCATGGACACTTGAGAACTTGAAGAACCTAAGGCAAGGTCAGCTAAAGCAGGTCAAAGCAGGTCAAAAGCAACCTGGAAGCAAGATACGATTTGTAGAATAAAAAGATTGCGATAGTAATTGAAGAGCTGAAGCAGAGGGTTGTTGCCATTAAAAAAATAAAAAGATATGAAAACTGAGTAACTCACTTCAAGGAAAACTCACAGTTCAGAGCAAATCAGCACCAGTTTTATCAGAGCTTAGAAAGTGGAGATGGAGTAACAACAAATGAAATGCCTGACAAAGAGAAAACTCTGAAATTCTGGAAGAATTTGTGGGAAAACAACAAGAAGCACAATGAAAATGGATCAAACAGAGGATTCTATTAAAATGCATAAAATGGAAGATGTGAAAATAACAAAAGAAATGGTGCAAAGACAGTCAAGAAAAGTGAAGAACTGGAGTGCACCTGGACCAGATGAGTTGCATGGCTTCTGGTTAAAGGCACTTACAAGTGTGCACAAAAGATTGGCAGCCCAAATGAACCAGATCTTAAAAACACCTGAAAATGATGAATGGATGACAACTGGAAGGACATTTTTGATCCAAAAAGATAAAGAAAAAGTAAGGATCCTGGAAACTATAGGCCAATCATCTGTTTGCTAACAACATACAAGCTCCTTACTGGTATCATTGCAAACCAAATTTATGGATTCTTGAAAAGAAATAACATGCATCCTGCAGAACAGAAAGGATCCTGCAAAAATTCAAGAGGAACAAAAGACCAATTGCTAATTGACAAACTAATCCTAAAGAATTCAAAGAAAAGACGAACCAACCTGTTCATGGCTTGGATAGACTATAAGAAAGCATTTGATTCAGTTCTCCATAGCTGGATCAAGAAATTCCTGAAAATCTTTGGCAAAGCAGCAACATACAAAAATTCATGGAAACTTTAATGAACCTCTGGAAAACGAAGCTTATGGCTAATGAAGAAGTACTTGGTGAAGTTGAAATTAAAGGAGGCATTTTCCAGGGTGATTCCCTTTCACCCCTACTTTTTATACTTTTAATGCTACCACTGACAATCATTTTGAAGATGACCTATGGATATGAACTTGCAAAGAAAGGTCTGAAAATCTTGCACTTGGTGTACATGGATGATTTGAAGCTGTTTGGTAAAACAAAAGCTGAACTGAATTTATTAATTGAAAGCACAAAAGAATTTAGCCAAGACATTGGTATACAGTTTGGAATGGACAAATGTGCAACAATGGCAACCAAAGCAGGCAAGCTCATAGAAGATGATGGAATAGAACTTGAGAATGAAGAAATGATAAAGGGATTAAAACCAGAAGAAGGCTACAAGAACTTGGGGATTTTAGAGGCCTCTCACTTAATGCATAATAAAGTCAAGGAGTTAACTTCAGCCAAGTACATTCGACGAATTTGCAAGATATGAAAGTCCAAATTGAGTGGAGGAGACATCATAAAAGCCATAAATACCTGGGTTATACCTGTGATTCGGTACTCTGCAGGAATAATTGACTGGTCCCAGATGGAATTGGACAATTTGGACAGAAAAACAAGGGAGCTTATGACAATGAATCATGCTTTGCACCCTAAAAGTTATGTGGACCGATTGTATCTACCAAGAGCAAAGGTTGGTCGAGGACTCCTACAAGTAAAACAGGCTGTGGAAGAATAAAAATACAGCTTGAATGATTACATCCAGAAAGGTGAAGAACCAATGATTAAGGAAGTAAATAAAGGAGGTCTTTTAAAGACAACTAAATCAAAAGCTGAATATAAGAAGGAAGTAATTGAGAAGCGAGCTGAAAATTGGAAAAACAAAGCTATGCATAGCAAATACTTGAAAAGTATTGAAGGCAAAACTGATGAAAAGCTAACTTGGAACTGGATAAGATCAGGATCACTGAAAAAAGAAACAGAAGGCTTTATTTTGGCAGCTCAAGAACAAGCCTTAGCCACAAACTGCATGAAGGCAAAAATTCAATGTTACCACCAACAGCAAATGTTGCCTCTGTAATGAGAAAGATGAGACAGTCGACCACTTGATCAGTGGGTGCAGCAAAATTTCACAAACTGACTACCTACAACCCCATGACCGCATTGCTAAGATCATTCACTGGAAATTGTGCCAAAAGTTTGGATTTGAGTACAGCAAAAATCACTGGAACATCGGGTTCAGAAGGTTTTAGAGAATGAGAAAGTCAAGATCTTGTGGGACTTCAGAATTCAGACTGACAGGCAATTGGCCCACAACACACCTGACATAGCAATAGTTGACATTGCAATATCCAGTGATGCACAAATTGAAGATAAACAGCAAGAAAAAAATCTCAAAATACCGGGACTTGCAAATTAAAGTTGAGCGACTGTGGGGAAAAAAAAGTGTGTTGTCCCAATTGTAATTGGAGCCCTTGAAGCAATACCCAAAGAGCTACCTCGCTATTTGGAAATTTTAAATTTATCAGACTTGAACATTCTGATTCTACAAAAAACAACTCTACTTGGAACAGCTTATATCCTCTGACGTTACCTTAATAGTTCCTAGGTCCTTGGTTAGGACTTGAGCTGTTGAGCTACCAACTAGCCCCAAAGACTGTGAATCTCACCAAAGATTAACATAATAATAATAACAACAACAACAACTACTACTACTACTACTACTACTACTACTACTACTACTACTACTACTACTCCGCCGTTGCCGGTCCCAAGCCCGGATGAGAAAGGAGTAGGGTTAAGGTCAGGTTGGCAACCTGGCCCCATAAAAAAAAAACCGCCAACCCATATAATATGGTGAAAGAAACGTATAAAAATTTTATAGCGCATCGGTCGTCGCGCAGGTTAACAAGGGCTGCGCTGGATGTTGGGGTCCCTGGACATCCATCGATAAGTGGGCTACAAGTGGAGCAGCCAACAAAATGACAAAAATATAGTGCAGATGAAAACCGTGCCATAATGGCCTGTTACTACAACTCAGAGCCAGAAAAAAGAGGCTATTTAAAGCGAATGTATGGATTATGGAAACAACAATATCCAGATTCAAATGTTAGTGAACAACGACTAGCAGATCAATGGCGATTTATTATACGGAATAAAGTGTTTAGTGAAGTTGAACTTGAGGAAATTCAGGCAAATTGCAAAACCAAAAAAACAGTATCACAAGCGGAAATAACTGATATTCAAGACACAACTAAAGACATTATAGTAGAACTCCCAGAAGAAGCTCTCGGGGAGGAAATAACATCACCACCACTAGAACCAGTTATCACTGAACCAACTGATGAACTAACTCAAAAACAAAAGAATTGAAGGATAAGATCATGGAGCATTTTCTGCTTAATGAGGAAAGGCAATGTTTACCATCATTAAAAACTGTGCCTAAGAAAATTTTGGCCCCTATCATGAAAATGGTTAATGCAGTGTTTTCAACAATTGAACCGGGATCCATCTTGGAAACAAACCAGTTAATGTACAGTGCAGCTGTAATACTCACTAATGAACTAGGCATTAAAATTAAAGTACCTAGTCACACAACAGAAAAAGCATCAAAGCCAAAGTGGAAAATCCATTTAGAACAAAAAATCAAAAAATTAAGGGCAGATGCTAGTAACTGAAAGAACATGCATGAGCAACGGCTTAAAAACAACAAAATCATAGATCGGCTAATCAGAAGATATAGATTGGATACAAGAAACATCAACGAAGCTGTAGAGATTGTAAAACAGCAGATAACAGCAACAGCTAGAAAAATTGAAAGATATGAGGCACGAATCATCCAATATAAACAAAATCAGCAATTTCGATCAGACCAACGGCGTTTTTATCAAAGTCTTAATGTGAATGGTGACACCAAAAGTGAAAAACCAGAAAAACAGGCCACAGTTGAATTCTGGAAAGAATTGTGGGAAAATGCAAAGGACTACAACAAGGAAGCAAAGTGGATACATGACTTTGAGAAAAGCATTGGCAACAAACAAATGCAAGTATTAGAAATAACAACTGAGATGGTCAAAAATCGAGTTAAAAAGGTAAAGAATTGGACATCACCTGGAAAGGACCAATTACATGGTTTCTGGCTCAAATATCTGACCAGTTTACATGCAATATTGGCCAGGCAACTGAATGAAATTTTACAAAAGGGCCAAATTGATGAATGGTTGACAACTGGAAAAATATACTTGATTCAGAAAGATGCAACTAAAGGAACAACACCTGAAAACTACAGACCAATAACATGCTTGCCAACAACCTTCAAATTACTCACAGGCATTATTGCAGATAACATGATGGATTATTTGGAAACAAACAAGATCTTGCCAGTAGAGCAAAAAGGCAACAAAAGAAGGAGCAGGGGCACAAAAGATCAGCTCCTAATTGATAAAATGATATTAGAAAATTGTAAGAACAGAAAAACGAACTTGAATATGATCTGGATTTATTACAAAAAAGCATTTGACTTACTGCCACATAGTTGGATCATAAAATGCTTAGAAACAACTGGCATTAGCAAAAATATTACATCCTTTACTGAAAAGGCGATGAAACAATGGAGAACTGAGTTGGCAGTAGGGAATGAGATCTACGGAATGGTTAATATCAAGCAAGGAATTTTCCAGGAATTTTCACCTCTTCTCTTCATCATCGCAATGATCCCACTATCAGTAATCTTTAAAAAAATGAAATTAGGCTACCAAACAGCCAAAAAAGCTGAAAAAATTTCGCATTTACTATATATGGATGATTTGAAACTCTATGGAAAGTCAGAAATAGAAATCCAATCATTGACAAACACAGTCCGAGTATTCAGCACCGATATTTCAATGCAGTTTGGCATGGAAAAATGCGCCACTGTATCCATAAAAAGGGGCAAAATCACTGCATGTGAGGGAATTGAAATGCCCAATGGCCAATTAATTAAATGCAAAGAAAATGAAGCCTACAAATACTTAGGCATTCTGCAGTTGGATAACATCAAGCATGGAGAAGTAAAAACTATTGTCAGGTGAGAGTACCCCAACAGAGTTAGGAAAATTTTGAAATCTAAATTGAATGGTGGAAATACAATCAAGGCCATAAATATCTGGGCAATACCAGTTATAAGATACACAGCTGGTATAGTTAACTGGACACAAGCTGATTTGGACCTTTTGGACCGAAAAACCAGGAAACTAATGACAATGCACTACAGTTTACATCCACGTGGTGATACTGATAGACTGTACCTGCCCCGAAAATCAGGTGGCAAAGGATTATTACAAGTGAAGCAAGCAGTTGAAGAAGAAAAACATGCACTGGCTGATTATTTAAAAGAAAGTCAAGAACATCTATTAATCGAAGTAAAGAACAAAAATCTACTGAAGGCCCAACAGACGAAACAAGAATACAGAAAAGATGTGATAAAATCAAGAATGGAGAGTTGGCAGAACAAAGCACTACATGGCCAATTTCTGGAAAAAATAAAAGATAAAGTGGACAGTGAACAAACTTGGTTATGGTTAACAACAGGTACATTAAAGAAAGAAACAGAGTCACTAATCCTGGCTGCCCAAGAACAAGCTATCCGCACAAATGCCATTAAGGCCAAAATCGAAAAATCCTCTGAGGATGCCAAATGCAGACTTTGCAAAAAAGCTGATGAAATTGTTGATCACATACTCAGCTGCTGTAAAAAAATTGCGCAGACTGATTATAAATTGCGGCACAATTCAGTAGCACAAATGATCCATTGGAATTTGTGCAAAAATTATAATATTAAAGCAGCAACAAACTGGTGGGAACATCAGCCTGAAAAAGTCACCAAAAATCAGATGGTCAAGATCTTGTGGGATTTCCGTATACAAACCGACAAAATACTGGTGCATAATACACCAGACATCACACTGGTTGAGAAAAATAAGGTCACAATCATAGACATCGCAATACCAGGTGATAGCAGGGTCGCCGAGAAGGAACATGAAAAAATCGCAAGATACCAGGACTTAAAAATCGAAATTCAACGATTATGGCACAAACCAGCAGTGATAATTCCAGTGGTAATTGGCACACTGGGTGCTATACCAAAAGCACTGGAATTGCATTTAAAACAGTTAAAAATTGACAAAATCACCATCAGTCAAATGCAAAAAGCCGCACTGCTTGGATCTGCACGCATATTATGAAAATACGTTACGACGTCCTAGGCCCCTGGGTGGGGCCCGACTAGTAACCAATGCCAAATCCGGTGAAACAACTGGCCGCTGTGATACAATTGTATAATAATAATAATAATAATAATAAATCCTTTCCATCATGTGCTTTGCTCCATCATGCCAATGGCATATTATCTTCCTAACGTAAACAAACAAATTACTGAAAATTTTAGCAGCTCTCTTATTTTTCATCTGCACAGGTTCCATTAATTTTAAAATGCAGCACCCCCTCCTGTTGATTATTCAAGTGAAAAGTTTTCTGATAAGATTGTAAATCACTTGTTTGAATTTTTAAAATATACTATATTTGCTCTTTCCTGAAACAAAAATAATTCTATGGCTATGGTATAGATCTGCAGAAGCAAAAGAATGAAAGTTTGTAACATTGATAATCGGCTAGCAATAAAATGCCAAGATTTGATTCTCAAGGCATTTTCTATTTGTTCCTGCTAACAGAAACATCCTTGGGAGCAGGTTGGGAGGAAGAGCAAAAGACAAAACAGCATCATATCATCATGACATAAGTGCCATCACATCCGTTTGTACAAAATACATCACAATGAGTAGCTGTTTCATTATTTTGAAAAGGAAAAGCACTGGATCCTGAGGCTCCCTTGCAACCTTGTGAAATACATTGAGCTGGGAGCTTATTAACATCCTAAAGTTACCCGGTGAACCGCCATCACCTCCTCCTCCTGTTGTTCCTACTACATTTGTTATGACTGCCCACTCCAGCAAACTCTCAGTGGCTTACAAAAATAAACACACAATGTCTACATGGCAGACACATAAAATAACACTAACAGTGCAAACTAAAACAACCATTGCTTCCATGGCTTAATCCCTCTGATTTTAATCCAACAAACAGTACTGTTTGATTTCTTATAGTTTCCCTGTTACTGGAATAAAGGGTTTAAATAATGCAACAATATGGTACCTTAATACATTATCTTTCATTAGGCAATGAAATACTGACTAGTGCACTTTAAAAAAAAAAAAAAAAAAGGATAATGCCTCACAGGTAGTTTTCAAATGCATTGGAAAATCTCCTAATAAAAATAATAAAAAACGTCCATCAACAAAAATTAAATACTAATAGAGATAATGCCACAGAGCAACATAATTAAAAGAAGCACTAACATTCTCACTACTAAGCAAGCAGTCTTTAAATAGCTGGATTAGGCTACTTTCAAATACACTTGTTCTAAAATAGAATGGAATAGATTAACAGAATTGGAAGGGACCTTGGAGGTCTTCTAGTCCAATCCCCTTCTGCTTAGGCAGGAAACCCTACACCACTTCAGACAAAAGGTGATCCAACATTTTCTTAAAAATGTCCAGTCTTGGAGCATTAACAACTTCTGGAGACAAGTTGTTTCACTGATCAATTGTTTTAACTGTCAGGATATTTCTCCTTAATTCTAAGTTGCTTCTCTCCTTCATTAGTTTCCACCCATTGCTTCTTGTTCTACCCCCAGGAGCTCTGTTCTCCTTCTATAACATTGAAGAGGCTCTCTGCACTGGAGCACCTATGGAGCAAGTGTGATAAACTTCTCCAGCTTCATTTTCTGCTCAGAGCAGTCAATCCTATAAAAGTTATTGTGTGATTTAATACTGCTGACATGAAGCAATATGATGCTTTGGCAATAAGGCACTAAATTGTTTTGAGTTCTTAGGATGTTAATGTAGGGATATAAACAAGCCTTCTTTTCCTCAACTCATTGTTCACATTAATTGTTTCCTACATTGTTCTGGAGAATTTATGGGTACAAATGCTTAGAAAGACATGCTCTTATTAGAAAACAAGAGAATTAAGTATATCTGTAGACATATTCTTCCAATGCAGCATGAAGAACTTTAAAAAAAGCCTGTATTTCATTTTTATTAAATAAAAATTGTATTGAAAAAAGTATATAATAAAATATTATTTTATAAACCAAATAAAACCCTTCAAATGTTTCTAAATTATTACTGATTTAACTGTGCATGTCTATACCTACTTGACTGGGAGTAATTCCTATCGAAATTGTTGGATCATTTTTGAATGTACATGATCAGGTAGCGCTGCCAGTCTCCATCTTATATTAAAGCAAATATTTTACTGTTTTTCAATCTCTATATATGCTAGTCCTTCCTGTTTGAAAAAAAACCTCATTGGAAGATCATCTACTTTGCATACTGAAGCACCAGAGACTGGTGTACTTGCAGCCTAGGGGAGAATATAGCACAGATAAGGCACTTATTGTATATTACCCTTAGATCTATTTAATAATGCGCTCGTGTGCAATTATAGCATCCAAGAACGTCTGCAACAATGCAGAAAACATATTTGTCTGATGACTGGAAATAAAAATTATATCAGTCTGACTAGAAGTTCCATCATTTTCAAGAAATATAATTAAAGGGCTTCCAGGTTGGGGAAAAGAAGTTTTAAATAATACGCTGCTGAAAAATAACATTCCTGAGGGAACCAACATTTATGAAATGGTTCAAATTCTTTTTGGAAAGATTCTGAATAAATAATATAAGAATGGAGCTATCTAATATCTCAAGATTTCTATAGAGCCTTTTAGGTTGTTAGTTTTAGCATGTTTAATAAATCTGTTTAGTCTTTATAAGCAACATTATCATAAATCTGCCCATGTTTGGTTTGATGAGTACAAGAGAAATTACTTCTGAATAAATATGCATAAGCCTTTGTTTATATATAGCTATTTGTTACGGCTGTGCAAATCTTTCAGAGGGCACTTTCCAAAGAGAACCATCATGCTCTTCTCAGCCTGAACTCTCAGAGACCTCACTCAGCCGAAGTGCTTTACTTGACAATATTGTGCTTAAGTAAATACCCTCATTCTCTAATGTTAAGAAGCTTCGTTGAGCACTAATGTTAGATTTGCAGATACTGGAGAACAGTGCCAGAATATATGTTCTGATGGAAGATGCATGTGACCAAGTACTTTCCAACTAGTCCTTCATGCATTTTTTAAATGTGTGGTTAATGTAGTAAGGTGAAGAAAATATAAATGTATTAGCTTCAGAAAGTTTATTGTATGGCATATATTTGGTATATACTTATTCAGAAACAATACCAAATATGAATTAAAAGTTAGTCCCACCCTCCAAAATAGCCTCCCTTATGGTGCTTAGATTTATGATAGTTATAAAATTAGATAAAAAAGATAAAGATGTACACAGGGTATTTTTTTCTGAGTGTATTTGTTTGTACAAAAATATGCCTCCACTTTGTGCATATATGCCATTAAACTGAGGTTCCCATAGAATCTGATAGTTTTGTCATAACAACAAAACAAGCATCACAGTACCACACTAAGCTCCTCCACTCCTGTGGTTGTCTTTCCCAGTAAAAAAAATTCTTCCACAAAAGGACTGCAAAAATATTTTCCTCTTGTATCAAGAGTAATGTTGTGCTATACATCTTCCTCATGTACTTCTCACTGCTAGTGAGACTGATCTCAATAATTCCATGTTTTCAAACTAAGCCAGATGATTCAAGCACACCTAGAGGTATTCTTGCTTTTAGGGATCGTACGTTTTATACAATATAATTTGTAATGGCTTTATTTTTCATACCTTCAGTTCATGAAGGCAAAACTGCTGGTAAATTATATGGTTAGGCAGAAGTAACTTCATAAGGGACAAAGGGGCAGGGTTGGGTTCCAAAAGGCACTACTGCCGTTCGCTCATGGGGGTGTGCGTGCATGCGCAGTGCAATAAAAATTGTTATGCGCAGAAGCAAAAAACAAGATGGTGGCACCTATGGCACTGTCTGGAGAACAAATTTGGGGATGTGGCAGGCCTGGGTCACTGCCGGTTGCAACGATCCAAGAAGCCAAACCACTACCGGTTTGACCGAACCAGTCCAAACCAGTAGGAACCCATCACTGCAAAGGGAGCTCTATAAATCTATGTGTTAGTATCACAGAACATAAATAGATGATAGATACCTAGACAGTCTGAAAAATCTATATAGAGACAGATTCTTACAAAATGTAAGCTGGTTTTCTAAGATTGCATAACCAAGCAATTTAAATTTAAATTTCAAAAAGATGTCTGATATGTTATCAAAGCCCTGTCCCTCTCTGCATCAATCCACACCATACACACAAATAAAAGACCAGGGGGTTTCATTTATAAAAGCCCAAATCATGGAATCCTTCCACAACATACCATACATACATATACAGCACATGTCTAAGATATTTATGTTGAGAAGCAACTGCACATGGAAGAAAAACAAAAGTGGAAGTAACATGTGCTATTGTGAGATCCATTAAATCTATGCAAATTTATTGAGCTTGTCAAGTAGTTCTTTTAAATGATAATTTGTTTTTCATACCTTTCTCCTGGATAAATACTTTGAATAATTAATATAGTATCATGTACAAATTTCCTAGCTATTTAATGCCATCCTTACTCACAAATACTCACAAATATAAAGTGACAAGTTCATTTTTCCCTGTAAGTTAGGAAGAGAAAGCATCTCATATAGAAGCTTTCTTTTTTAATGTTTATGTTCACTGTAAGCAGTTCTTCAAAATCAAAAAATGTTAAGAAGGGAAGGGCAGCTAGAGTTCAAATCTAATTAACACAGATGAGTTAGTGGTTTGCTTGCTTCTTGCAAAAGAAAACCTTGTTACCATTATTATCTCAGCAATTCTGAGAAATGGCATTGTTTGTTGGGTTGTGTGGTGGGTGGGTGACTTAATTTTTTTAAAATTTAGTGAATAAGTCTGTTTCTTTAAGAATTCCAACGTGTCATTTTAAGTATTGGAGTGTGGAAATGACAGAATAATTGCTGGATAGATTATGAACTTTCTTATTCTGATACAGAAAAGGGAAGATTCAGTTTTGAATATACTTTAGGATTATCAAATAACTCATCATAAGATCATTTCTTATTTTTGTCTTTTAAAAGGCGCTTGTTGTATTGATCAATTATCCCAAAAAAAGAAAGTTTGTGAGAGAATTCACCTTTATGACCCTCTTATCCCTGCATAATTTTAGCAACAGAAAAATGATGAATGATTTGTGGGGGCCTGAACATCAAAAGAGGTCTCCAAGGAAGGCATGCAGTCTGCATATTTTCTGCATGAAAATAAGTTGATCAGTTAAGAACATTTAACCTTTGCCCTATCTAGTTTCTTATTAAGACAGCTCATGGTGAAATATTAAATATCAGCCTAAATTATTCACACTTTAAGGAAAAATCATTTTGGCATGTCCTTGAGAAACATGTGCTCATTAAACTGTTTATCACAATTTGTAGCAAAGCACAGAGTTACAAAAAATAGAGAAAAATAAAGAAGGAGAATCACTAATAGCATATCAAAACATGGACTCTGCAAATCCAGAACAGTAGGAATAAATTCTGCAATCTTAGGGATTTTAGATACTCCCTTTTTACTTTCTTCTTGCATTTGATAAATAGCCACAGGAGGTCTGATACATGTGAGGTTGCTGGTTGCAATATGGATAGAATTCTCTCTTGTTTGCATTAAATAACATCTGAAAAGAATATTAAATGCCAGTTAGTAGGAACAGAAATGGAATAGTGCTTGTGCTGCTTGGCCACTTTTTGTGGGAACCAAATGTTAGTGTTAACTCATAAAGCATTTCCATGTCTGTTATTGGGAGGAAAGTGGTGAGCGCATTGCACGCATATCTTCGGCTAGCGTCGGACCACAGATTACCACAGCAGACTTGTGAGGCATTGAATTCTACAGCCTGCTGGAGCACCTCGTTGGATAATGTGATTTATGACACAGACAGAGGGGGGGGGAACAGGAGCAAAGTTGTGCCATAACTTACATTAGGTCAGATCTGACTCTGCTTGGGTATTGCTGAAATGTTGTTCCTAATAAGTGACTGGGATTTATTTTGAAACTTGACTCAAGGCTCATTAGTTAATTAGGGCATTTTTTTTTGGAAACCTGACCGTTAGCATAGATGTGGCGCTTTTGTATGAACCAGTAGCACCCTTCTGATGTTGATCCTTACTATTGAAAAACAAGTGTACTTGTAACAAGCACTATTATTTATTAACAAGCAGGAGAAAAGGGCTGTAATGCCACATTCCCTCCTTCCCAAGAAACCTAACATAGACATGTAATAAGAATCTGGACTATGATTGCAATTGGCTCAATTGAAGGCTCCCATAGAATATAAAAATTTGGGTAAAGGTTCATTCTCCAAGCTTGTGGGTTGGTTTCCAAACATTTCATTACCAGGCAAGGTAACATCTTCATCAGACTTTAGGGGATGTCAGTGTAAATGTTCTTCTGTTTATAAGTGTGGCAGTGGTGGGTTTCAAATCCCATTCTAATTGGTATGGTTGGAACAGGGCCGGAGGCGTCCTCATGGATGTGTGCAGTGTGAGCATGCGTATTAGCACCTCCGTGATGCTCCAGCTTCTTCCCAGAGCATCGTGCAGGTCTGTACGCACCATGCACATGCGCAGAAGCACAGAAGCCTTTAAACACTGGTAAGGAGCTCGGGCGGGTGGGTGGGCCCTCCGGAGTACCATACCGGAACGTATGCTGTGCTCTGGGGTGGCTTCGGTATGCCCATACCGGGGCGTACCTCCTGCAACCTACCACTGAAATGTGGGTCTGTCAAGGGAGGGTCTTGTGATGGGTCTTGTGATAAGGAGATTATGTCAGGTAAGGATCATTGTGACCTTGGCTTGATGTAATCTCCTTATCACAAGATTCATCAAAAGATTCACTGATAACTCACAGCTAACCCATCACAAGATCCTTATGTGACACATCTGAAGCTCTTATAAACAGAAGAGCATTTACACTGACATCCGTCTAAACTCTCCTAAAGATATCTGGTAATGAAATGTTCAGAAACCAACCTGCAAGCTTGAACATTTACCGACATTCTACACCTGAGCTACTTATAATTCCTACTATTTCAAATATAAAATGTTCTCAATGGGGAAGAGATAAAAATATAAGAGAGAAGACGGAGGGAATGTTTGCATTTGCATTTCCTTTATTTGTATGCCGCCCTTTTCCCTGGGGGGACTCAGGGCGGCTCACAATTCAAAAAGGGAGGGGGGGAAGACAAACAGTATTCCAATATGGAAACAATACAACATATTAAAAGAGAGCACAACAGTCACACAATTCGGGTGGGGTTGGAATCTTAACCCCAGGCCAGCCGGGACAGCCAGATCTTCAAAGCGGCGCGGAAGGATTGGAGGGTGGTGAGGGTCCGAATCTCCATGGGGAGTTCATTCCAGAGGGTCGGAGCAGCCACCGAGAAGGCTCTCCTCCGGGTAGTTGCCAGTTTGCACTGGCTAGTAGATGGAATTCGGAGGAGGCCTAATCGATGCGATCGTATCGGTCTAGTGGAGGTAATTGGAAGTAGGCGGTCTCTCAAATACCCAGGCCCACTACCATGAAGGGCTTTATAGGTGATAAGTAGCACCTTGAAGCACACCCGGAGATCGACAGGCAGCCAGTGCAGCTCGCGGAGGATAGGTGTAACGTGGGTGAAGCGAGGTGCACCCACAATCGCTCGCGCGGCCGCATATTGAGTAGGTGATGTGTATATGATTCTGTTAATCCAACAAATGTCCAAAGATTTTAGACTAAATGAATATTTGTGGAAAATTAATGGGAGGAGTCTTGATAGATCTATTAGTATTCTTCAGGAGTTTTCTGTTCAATCCAGAAAACCAAGTTATACAATCAAAATCATTGTTAACATAGGAGAAGTATTAATTTAAATAATGTGTTGTTTAATTTTTTTAAAAAGTGTTCTCATTAACAGAAGCATGTGTTACTTTGTATATTGTCAAATTAATGAAATTCTACGGGAAACAAAAAGAATCCTGATTAAAAAAAATTCAATTCCTTGGGAGAATTCAACAGTTTTATAGAACTGGAAAATATTATTACCCTACGAGATTAGCTCAATTTAAGAAGCTTGATGTTGTGCTGCTGCCAGCTTTTTAAACTTAGTAGTTAAATGAGAGCTGTTTAAAAACACACTTTGTTTAATAGTGTCCTTAAGTAAAATAACTCTAGGTTGTCTTTGAAAGCAAAGAATTCTATCAGCTTTCCTTCAGTCTTTCTAAAACTAGTTGTAGCAATCTGATGCATTAATCAGACAACAAGAAGTTAACAGCATAGGATGCATGAAAGATATGTATGTGTATCCTATGCTGTTTACTTTTATTAATAAGTAATGTTTCTACATATAAATTCTATATGCACCCTTCTCATACACATACACACACAAACAGTAGATACACATACAGTAGACACACATACAATAGTGTGCATAAGTGTTGGGCAGTTAAGCAGTTGTGCAAAAAGGTAAATTAAGAATGCTTTCAGAAATAGAAGTATTAATAGTTTGTTTTTATCAATTAACAAAATAGATAGTAAATGAAGAGAAGTGAAATCTAAATCACTAAATCAATATTTAGTGTGACCATCCTTTGCCTTCAAACCAGCACCAATTCTTATAGTTGTACACTTGCACAAAGTCAGGCAGAATTAGAGTCAGGCATAGATTAACCAATTATACCAAGCAGGTGCAAAAGATATTCAATTTCATACGTAGGTTGAAACATAGTCATAAACTGAAATGGGAATAATTGTGTAATAAGCTTAAAACTGGATGAGGCACATTCAAACCCTGATACTAAGGTAAGATTGTGGAAGACAATTTCATGTCACAGGTCATACACCATGGCAAAACTGAGTACAGGAACACAAGATAGTTATACTGCATCAGCGTCTTTCCCAGGCAAATATTTCAAAGCAGACTGAAGTTTCAAGATACGCTGTTCAAGCTTGTTTGAAGTAGACAAAGGAACAGGCAACACTGAGGCCCATAGATGCTCATTTAATGCAGCAGATAAAAGACATATCATGCTCATTTCCTTTTGGCATGTCCCCCAGTGCCATCAGCACAGAATTGGTAGCAACCAGTGGAACCCAGGTACACCCATTTACTGGGCTAGTAAACTCTAGCCAGAAGTGTTCTTTATCAAAAAATATCAGCCAAAAAGCCATATCTCTGATGTGGAAATCAAGCTAAATGAAATAACTATGCATGGAAACATAGGAAATGGTGTGCAGAAAATGACAGCAGGTTCTCTGGACTGATGAGTCAAAATTAGAAATATTTGGCTCTACCAGGAGTCTGTTTGTTCACCAAAGGGCTGGAGAGTGGTACAATAATAAGTTTCAAGTTTCAAGTTTATTAGAATTTGTATGCCGCCCACTCCCATAGGGACTCTGGGCGGCTCACAACATACAAGAAACATTTAATTTTAAAAAATAGAGATAAAAAATAAAAATACAGTATTAAAATTCATGTCACCCATTCCATCTAAACGGGGCTGGATATCAATCAACAGCCCCAGGCCTGCCGGAACAGCCAGGTCTTGACGGCTTTATGGAAGGCCGGGAGAGTGGTAAGGGTCCGGATCTCTGCAGGTAGATCGTTCCACAGGGCCAGCGCAGCAACAGAGAAGGCCCTCCCCCGGGGACTCGCCAGCTGGCATTGTCCAGCTGACGGCACACGGAGGAGGCCCAACCTGTGCGATTTTGTTGGTCATTGGGAGGTAAGTGGCAGGAGGCGGTCTCTCAGGTAGCCAGGTCCTAAACCATGAAGGGCTTTAAAAGTAACGACTAGCACCTTGAAGCGCATCTGGAGACCAATAGGAAGCCAGTGCAGCTCGCGGAGGATAGGTGTAATATGGGTGTATCTAGATACACCTCATATCGCTCGCGCGGCTGCGTTCTGGACCAACTGTAGTCTTCGAACACTCTTCAGGGGCGTGTTACAGTAATCCAGTCTTGAGGTGACAACGGCATGAGTGACATTCGAAGTGCCTCCTGGTCCAGGTAGGGCCGCAACTGGTGCACCAGGCGAACCTGGACGAAAGCCCCCCTGGTCACAGCCGACAGATGGTGCTGTAACGTCAGCTGTGGGTCCAGGAGGACACCCAAATTGCGGGCCCTCTCTGAGGGGTGTATAATTTCACCCCCCAGGCTAAGAGATGGAAAGTCTGGACTAACCTTGGGAAGCAGCATCAATAGCCATAAATGTCTGCAGACAACAGTGAAGCATGGTGTAGGTTCCTTGCAGGTTTAGGGCTGCATTTCTGCAAAAAGGAGTTGGAATTTGGTCAGGATCAATGGTATTTTCAATGCTGACAAATACAGATATATACATATCCAACATGCCTCAGGGAGGCATGTGATTGAACCCAAATTTATTCTGCAGCAGGACAAAACGTACATCCAATGTCATTAAGAACTATCTTCAGTGTAAAGAAGAACAAGAAGTCTTGGAAGTGATTGTTTAGTCCCCAAAGGGTCCTGATCTCAATATCATTGAGTCTGTTTGGGATTACATGAAGAAATAGAAATATTTGAGGCAACCACAGAAGATCTGTGCTTAGTTTTCCAAGAGGATTGGAATAACCTTGAGGGAACCATCCCATGTTCCTTCAAAATTGTACAACTGTACCTAGAAGAATTGATACTGTTTTGGAGGCAGGGTGATCACACCAAATATTGATTTGATTTAGATTTCTCTTCTGTTCATTTACTTTCCATGTTGTTAATTGATAAAAAAATAAACTGTTAATATCTGTATTTCTGAAAGTATTCTCAATTTACAGCATTTTTGCACAACTGCCTAAAACTTTTGCACAGTACTATGTGTGAATATGTGATTATAATAAAGCTTTATTAAAAAACAAGCTAAACATAATTAAAAATTAACAATATTACCAAGTTGTTTTCAGAGTCATAAAAAGACAAACTGCTTTGCTCGATAAACATTTTTACTAACATAGAGGATTCAATTCAAGCAGTTGTATCACTTAAGCTTACATGCATTCCATGTTATTTGCAGGACTTCCTGGGTTCTATAGTGTCTGCCATTCTAGGCACTACAACAGAGTCATCTTGTTTTGGAACCTATTGATTACAAAACATCATTTAAAAGGGCCAAAGAAAGGATCTTCTTTATCACCACCCCTCTCGGTTGAAACAGCATCTCAGCATAAATTTGTATGGCCTTCACCTTGCCCAAAACTACAAAAATTACATGAAGACACGAGAGCCTTGGGTGAGGTAAGTTAAATTACAAAGCTGAGTTTAGTTTAGTTCAGTTCAGTTCAGTGTCATTGCATCTTGTACAATGAAATTAAATGTGATCTTCAGTGTACAATGACAGTTCAGGTTGTAGTTGCTAAGGAATCATGTGCAGTCATGAAGCACAACATCAGGTGGTGGCTGGTTTCCTCATTGACTTGACTTATTGGAAACTGGCAGTGAAGATCACAAGTGGTGATGATGTGACTGTGGGAATCTGTAACCATTGTAATTGTATGCCGGTTGCCAAGTGCCCCAATCATGATCCTGTGACTGTGCGGACACTGCAACAGCCACAACTTCAAGGACCGGCCATAAGTCTTCTTGTTGAGTACTGTTGTAACTTCGAATGATTGCTGAACAATCATACAGTACCTTGGATCTATTTCAATTAAATCAGATTCTCCACCCCCTCTTGTTCCTAGCACCAATCTTTTCTTTGTCCTAGTACTCTTTTAAGGAAGGGATTCTTTAAATGAAATTCACCTCCTAGAAATAATAGTGAGTTAAATGAACAAATACAGTGACAGAGTATAAAGTAGTACAGGTAGTCTTGAACCTATGACCAAAATTTCACTCAAAATTTCTGTTGCTGAGAAATTTGTTAAGTGAGTTTTGGTCCATTGTATGACCTTTCTTGTCACTGTTGTTAAGTGAATCACTGCAGTAGTGACCTGGTAAGTAAGTGAATCTGGCTTCTCCATTGACTTTGCTTATCAGAAAGTTGTAAAAGGTGATCACATGACCTGGGACACAGGGACAGTCATAAGTACGAACCAGTTGCCAAACATCTGAAATTTCATCATACCATCATGAGGATGATGCAAAGATCATAACTGTGAAAAGCGGTCATAAATCATATTTTTCATTGCCATTGAAACTTTGAATGGTCACTAAATGAACTGTTTTAAATCAAGGACTACCTGTATTTATCAGAGAGCATTTTTACAAACAAACCAAGTAAGTCAATTCTCCAGCTCCAATTTTCTTGAATAAGGTCACTTAATAAGCATGCTTATTTCAAGAGGCAATATTTCTAATTTTTATTAGGAGGGGAATTAACAAGTCAGGAACCCCTAAGAAGAGGAAGTAGATTTGTTAAATGTCAACTGATTTATGTTTTTTTGCCTTGTTCAAATACAAGCCAAAGTTTATTAAGTAAAACAAATAGTACAGACAAATTCTCAACAATGCATGAGTCATTAACCTTTACAACCTGCCTTGAGATAATATTTTATGGCTGATTTTAAAGTATTCAAGCACTTGAACAAACATTCTCTCCTGTTTGTTTAGCATAAGTTTGAATTACAGTGATCTGTTGAGATATTTGGAGATGAGACTTCAGAAGACAAGGAAAATTGAATTCTTGTCATATCTACTCTAATCTTTTCTCCGAAGCTCTAAAGGATAGCAGCAAAAGTTATTCATTGTAATGCTGCCAACATTTACAAATCCAACACTGATTTCTAGCTACCTTGTAAATAGCATATTGGCATTCTTCCTAGTTAGCTGTGCTAAGCTGGCATTTACAGCAGTCAAGATATATAGATGTAAGAAATGCAAGTAAAAATAAAATGTATATTCTTAAAATCAACTTTCCGATCACAGCAACACAGATGTTGCTATTTTTTTTTTGTTTAGAAATATCTAGCCTTATTTAAAGAATTTTCCTTGCAGGAGGAGAATTTTCAGTCTTTGATATCACTTCTATAATGAATTCCTTGTTGTGTGAATAAAATCATCATAAAGTAATTAAAGAAATGTCACATCCATATGATAAATAGTAAGAAATACCAGAATATCAAATAAGGATTTAAGATAATATGTCAGGCTAAGGAATATTTTTATATTATATAATTTTTATGCATGCATTTGCATAAGACCTAGTATTAGTGAAGAAGACAGTGAAATATTTATCTAGATTTGGTTTTGAATATGTGAACACTTTTTATGGTTACGGTACCAATTCAGCAAAACTAGATTTCATAAAGTACATTTAATGTATTTTTATTTTACTGCTACTTTTATATATTGATAAAAAAAACTCTTGGTTTATTTGTTATTTTTGCTTCTAAATCTTGTGTGCATTGTTCCTGCATTGATAATTCGTTAGCTGTAACATTTATGTACATAATCTTCTTTAGAGCTAAGATGATATATATATCTTTTAGACCAAGAACTGTGCCCAAACTTTCAAGAAGTATGAACCTAAATGAATAACTATATCCAGTGTACATTAGTCTGGGACATACACATCAGATCAGTGCATATTTAAAGTAATCATGATTTAATTTGTCAAGGACGCATAGACTGTACTACACAGAATGAGTTTATATGCTGAAAAGCTGAATTGGGATACAGGACAGATATGTACCATGTAAAGTTCCCCTGATGATACTGATTTCTCTGTTTGGTGGTTTGGATTTTCTAGAATTGAGTTAGTAAATCACCTTTTTTATTAATTGTTCCTAATGAATCAAACTATCCTTTCTTATCATCTTGGATATAGAATTGTATTTGGGTGGGTTAGCAGAGACGTTTGATTTTGATTTTGTAATCATTAGGATATAGATTTGTATGTGAATTAGCAGAAATATTTAAGTTTGGTTTTGAATTGATTAGCACAATAGAACTTAACAGCTTGGCTAAGAAAAATATGGAATAAATGGTATAGTGACAATGATTTATATTATTTATATGTTACATAATGTTACATGCAATCATTGAGCTGCCAATGATGGTTTATATATTCATCTGCAAATCAAAAGACGCTTGCTCCTGGGAAGGAAACACTTACTCCTGGGGAGGAAAGCTATGGCAAATCTAGACAGCATACTAAAAAGTAGAGACATCACCCTGCCAATGAAAGTGCATATAGTCAAGGCTATAGTTTTCTCAGTTCCAATGTATGGCTGTGAAAGTTGGACCATAAGATAGGCTGAGCGCCAAAGAATTGAGGCCTTTGAACTATGGTGCTGGAGAAGATGCCTGCAAGTCCCTTGGACTGCAAGGCAATCAAACTGGTCAGTCCTAGAGGAGATCAACCCTGACTTCTATTTAGAAGATCTTGAAGATGAAACTGAAATACTTTGGCCACCTAATGAGAAGGAAGGACTCACTGGAGAAGAGCCTAATACTGGAAAAGATTGAGGGCAGAAGAAGGAGACGACAGAGAATTAGGTGGCTAGATGGAATCATCGAAGCAGTAGGCATGAGCTTAAATGGACTCCAGAGGATGGTAGAGGACAGGAAGGCCTGGAGGAATGTTGTCCATGGAGTTGCAATGGTTTGGACATGACTTTGCAAATAACAACAATAGCTACAAGGGTAATAAGAAATGGAGAAAAATACTTTCTTTTGTCAAGCAATTATCTTTCCCACCTGAAAATGCTGTTGATAAAAGTAATAACAAATTCTTCAAATTTGTACTTTCAAACTAATCACAAATATTATTATCCATTATTTTCCTCTTTTCTATACATTTTGTGTGGATTGTTAAAAATATGAGAGAAAGGTACACTCCAAAGCAGTCTTGAAACCACTTGAAGAAATAGAAGGAAAGAGATTTAAGGTCAGGTGAGGGAGAAACTATGTAAAAGCAGTTTATATATTTGTATATTCCCCACTAGAGTATTTGATGTTTTGTATTCAGAAAAAAAGACAACACAAAGAGATTAATACAATTAGGAACATTTGAAGAAACTACATAAATGAATTGCAACTGTCAATATATAAAGGTTGATTACTCAGAAGTTTTTAATAGATTGTGTAAAAGCTCATTCCAATGCTTATCCAGATTCGCTTTACACGCTGTAAACTGCCTAGAATCAAAATAGATTGAAAAAGTATATATAACTTAAATAATCAAATAAATGCATCAGACTTCATCATGGAAAATTGTTGGCTGAATTTTCTAGGCCAGAAAGAATGACAAAGTAGACATTGCTAGATATTATCATAGTCAACAACTTGGTAATATTGTTAATTTTTAATTATCAAATGTAAATTCATTTTCATTTTTGCTTGTATAATCTAGAAGAGTTCCAATTTAAATAGGTACTGATGTATAATCAACCTCCAAATTATTTTGCAGAAATCTATTTGCTGAAATAGATTTAAAATGAATTTAGAGACAGAAAGAATTCCAGGGAGATACATCATATTGTGCCATCAGGGGAATGGCACATCAGGGGGATGGGAATTCTAGGGGAATGATGCTGTAATGGCACTATGGTTAGAGTGCAATACTGCAGGCTACTTCTGCTAATCACAGGATGCCAGCAGTTTGGCAGATCAAATCTCACCAGGCTCAAGGTTGACTTAGTCTTCTATCCTTACGAGATGGGTAAAATGAAGACCCAGATTGTTGGGGACAATATACTGACTCTGTAAACCATTTTGAGAGTGCTGTAAAGCAATATGAAGTGGTATATAAGTCTAAGTGCTATTATTGAGGTTGCTCTGTTATTAACATCCCTATGTCCAATATTTCTTCTTTATAGCTTTGGTTTTTTAATAGTTTTTAATTTGTAATTATGTTTTTATTTTAGTTATGTGGTATTTATTAACTTATTTTTAGCTTTGTTGCATGCCTAAAATCACTTTTTTGTGTGAGATGCATGACTATATAAATTTAATAAATAAATCTTCCTCATTCCCACTGCTCTGTGACCATAAGATAAAAAGTAACTGTTTAGACATATAATTTCCCAGGTGATGAGTGTGGGAAGGGGTGGGATGAACAATTCTACTCATTCTTGTTTAAATTTAAGCATTTAAGGTCAGACCACCTGTGGTCAATCTCTTTTCTAGACATCTATCTGAATAGGTAGATGCAGACAAAGCAGGAAGTATATATATTAAATTGTGAGTCCAATCTACCTTGTCTCATCCCATTTCCAAGCCTTTTTGTTCTCCCCTCCCTAATGAAGTTTGTGATGTGAGCATCAGGATTCTCCACATAATATGCTAATACATATAATACTGCACAGAAAAATATTTCTTCCAACACCCCATGACATCGATTGGGCCTTTGACTCCATAAGCCTATTCCAAGCCAGATTTACCCTTTATTGTAAATTAATGAGACAATCTGCTATAACTTAATTTGGCTGAAGTCTAGCCACTGAATAATACACATATTCTTTGAGAAAATGTTCATGATTATAATGGGCAAAACCTGCCTCAAATTGTTCTTGTGAGATCACCTGATAAGTGATAACAGAGTGGTGAACAATAAAAGAAACATTTATATAAATGGGATTCCCACAGCTCCATCGTTACATGACAGAATCTTCAATAATGGCATGGCCGTCTAATGATGCCAAGAATACAGCAAGTAACTACTAAATACATAATCTTCCAGGGATACAATAAGCTTTTTCAAAATGTTTTTTAAGAAACAAAAATTGCAACCACACTCCCAATATAGCCACTTTAAGGACACACTATAGTTTTATTTCGACTTTGTTTTTGAACAGTTGAGAAGGCATAGTGAAAACCTCAACCAATAGATGACTATGAAACCATAAAGTATTAATTTTAATTTTCTTGATTGTTATACAAATTGATTATATCGAAACTGTGAATCCATGGACAACTATGATTTCTCCATGGCTTATGATAAAACAGTTTTCCAGAAAGGATTTTCTTCAAGCCATAACTCCTTAATGTAGCCAGGCGATCAAGGGACAGGCCTTCTTCAGACAGAGTCATCCACATGATCTGATACTTCCATTAAAATGACTAAAACAAACACTGTATCATTGAAATGCAAGTTCTACCCCTTTTGGACATTATTGCAATATTGTGATATGTAAATAAAAGGCTTGAGATTACATTATGATAGTGTGATGCTTATTTCATCATGGAGTCCTTGGTACTCTCTGAGCTATTCAACTAGGTGACATAGTTGGGTAATGAAATCTCTGCAAGCAAACAACCAAGTTCAGAAAACACCAAAGACTCCATAATTCAACCCTGAGCTATATATATTCTCTTCTATTTACCCCTTGTTCTTCCTAAACATGTAATTAATGCTTGTAAACTTTATGAAAAGCATAAAATTATAGAATTCTGTAAATATAGAGTTAAAATCTCATCCATTACTTCATCTAAAGCATTGATATAAATGTTAATAACCCAGAATCCATGACCTACCCTTCTGGCACTACACTTGATATGACTTACCAAAGAGAAGTAGAAGCTTTAATGAGCATTCTTTTGTACGGTTCATTCAACGAACTATGAGACCATTTATACCATAATCTGGTCCATACATTGCCATTTGGAGATTCTTAATCATCTAGGCCATGGTTGTCATTCAATGGCTAGATTTCAACTATTTTTTTATATTTTTATTTTGATATCATGAGGTACTTTGTCAAATTTAAGTGTACTATCACTTGCAACAATCTACTATCGCTAGTCAAGTTTCCATGTACACCATTACTTTTGCACATACACTGCAAAGTGCCAG
The DNA here is from genome assembly GCF_009769535.1 of Thamnophis elegans. Lineage (NCBI taxonomy): Eukaryota > Metazoa > Chordata > Lepidosauria > Squamata > Natricidae > Thamnophis > Thamnophis elegans. Next base: position 102,868,490 of record NC_045541.1, on the reverse strand, counting down.
AAGCTGCCTCAGAAGATTAGGACTGGCCTGATCTGAAAAAAGATGGAAAAGAAGCAAAAAAAAAAGATGAGAAAAAGGATACTCGTACTGTAATTTACTTTACAAACTGCAGGAAAATGTATTATGACAAGTAAAATATATTATGTCAGAGAATAATAAATTATTAGAAATAGTTCCAAATGTACGGGCCCACACATATGAACAGAGATACACATACTCACAGACACTACCCATTAGTTAAAAGCAATGTTGAAAATGGCTCATTTAGACAGCATTTCATAAAAGCTTTTTAATGACATTGAAATGGTCCACAGAAAAAAAAAGTTTGGGAATAGTTGCAAGAGTGTACAGTTATTTCTTACAGATGAGAATCCAGTGGCATCCTGAAGCTAATCAAGAGAAAATTTCTAAACAAAAATATGCTTAACTTGTATGTTCATCCCCCCCCCCCCCGGTACTTTGAACATGGAACTTGTCTTAGAGCAATTGTTATTCATTACTATATAAGAATAGGGTTGTTGGAGAAATGTATTACAAGCTGTTGCAGCAAGAATGGGAATTGAAAACATACAATGCATTCCAAGTGATTTTGTGGTGATAGACTGCTGAGCTAGTCCATCAAAGAACAATTTTATAAATAAGTTATATTGATGCCCAACGGAGGAACATTGTAATGCAAACAAAAGGATGTCTTTGGAAGTCTTCATTTTACAAAAAGTGTTTGTTAGCCACTTTGCAGCTACAAATCATCTTATAATAATGATCATTCTCTGTTGTTATAGCAGGGACATAATAGCATCTTCCATGAGCTCTAATCTAACTTTGTTGTGCCCTTATAAATTCAATATTTTTCCAGGTGTGAGAAATAAAGGGAAGAAAGTACAATTGCAACACAAAGAAGACCAATCGGTCTGCTTTGTACCAGTACAATATGAATTGAATTAGAAAAAGAAACATTTGATTTCAGGAGGCCTATAATTTTATTTAAGGAGTTCTGATTCCTCTTCTTAAAAATAACTATAAAATATAGTTTTCCGTGCACTGATTTTCTTAATACATATATCTTAATCATTGTTGTTAATGAAATTAAAATATTTCCCAATTACTGAAGCACTTACAGTACTGAACTCCTTAGAAGCCATGTTAGTCATTATCTGAGCGATTTATACTATTGGAGTCCAGCCTATGAAGAGGGAAGATTGTTTTTATCATATCAAGAAGCTCTGTTTCTTCCCTTTCTTCTTTCAGTCTGGCATATGAAGTAGCTTTGAATCCTCAAAATCCTTCAACCTGTAGAGGGTATAATCACTATTCATGACAAGCAGGGTACCATAATTTCACCCTATTGAAAGGGACCAAATTGTTTTACACATTAGAGAAAAGGAATGGGGGGGGGGAAGCAAAGGGAATTGACTTATCTACAGAGAAGCTTTGTGAAAAACAGCTAGCGATAGTTATTGCTCAGCCTTATTTAACAAAAAAAGCAGGAGGAAGCCTAGGCTTTCCTGGAAAACATTGGAATTATCTCTTGCATGAACTTAAAAGTGTCTTCTGCAGATGAGGCCTTGCCAGAAAGAATGGAAACTGTAAAATAGGATTAAGGGAAAAAAAGAGCTAGCAAATATGGTGAAGGAAAAGAAATAGGCATTTGGGTAGATGAATAGCTAATGTAAAATTTCTTAAATCCATTTCTTCATAGGTTTAGTCATGGGACAACTTGGAGCATGTGGCAGTCAAACCATGGGGAAAAAATTGGATTGTGCCTTTAAGACAATAGGCAGTTGATATAATAACAATAATTTAATAATGTACTAAACTGGTAGGTCACCCAATTTCAGATGATTCTGGGAAGCTCACAACAATCAAAACAAAGAAATTATAACACAACCAATAAAAAAGAATAGTGAGCAACAGTCAAAATGGAATGAAGTGAGGTCTCTCACTCTCCCTTGCTAAGGCCTAGGTGAAAATTCAGTTTTTTGCAGCTCTATTAAACAACAGCAGAGGGTCAGCTACATCTCAAGGAAACCCCGTTCCTTGGAGGGTAGGGGCTACTACAGACAAGTTGTACGCCCAGAGTCCTAATGAATGATATTTTGTTCAATTGGAAAAACCAAATCCTGCAAGATAAATTCAGCTAGACAGATACTTTGCAAGACAGGCAGTCCATCAAGTAACCAAGCCCAATATGAAAAGCAAGAGGCAAAAGTCAAGCAGAAATGTGCTGAAATATTCAAGCAAAAATACAATATACTATGGCAGGAAAATGCAGCAATAGAAATCTTGACTTGTCACTGTTTTGTGACTTTCATTTATCTAGGAGATGTGCAAAATGTCTGTGCAAGCATTCATTCATTCATTCATTCATTCATTCATTCATTCATTTAAACATGTTGTTTATAAGGCAAAAACACTGCAGAAACTTTCTCACAGATAAAATCAATATTGTTACAGAATAGCCTCCTTTTTTTCCCTTTATTTAGGAAAGGAACCGAATCCTGAGGTAGACAGTTTTACATTGCTGCAAGTAAAACTATGACTGAACAAACAGAAAAGGCAATAAAGAGGGTGATGTTATTTACTGGAACTGCAGAATTAGAAAAAGCTATATAAAGCACATGGGCTTTGTGTGTTAAGATTCCCTGTTCCCTGCTTTCTTTCTCTTCCCTGAAAGGAACAGGAAAAAAATAATTAAGCATTAGCCAAGAATTGAAAACAATGAAAGAATACGTTATAATTAGGCTTATTTTGAATAATATAATTGGTTGGACTCAAATATATATATATTTATTTATTTATCAGCACAAATACAACAAAAATGTAACAAAAAGGCAACAGTAAAAATATTGGGTTTATGCCTGGATGGCCTCTTGTGACGAGCTGAAGGACAGAGAATGGAAGTAGTGATCTTCCTCCCATATTTGGGCATACCGGGGGTTGTAAAATCTAATATATATCTTTAAGATACTATCCCATTATACAAATAGTATTAAGCAAGCAGACTAAATAAAGGAATTAATAAATAGTAATAGCTGAGAAGCCCAAAACTTTAGGTGTAGCTGCAGAAGCTTTCCAAATGTGTATACATGGACAAACACATACACTTTTACTATTAAGGAATATCTTGCAAATCAAATATTTGTATTTAGTTTCTAATTTAATGTGATAGAAAATAGAAAGCATTTAAAGTGTTTTTTTAAAAAAAAAAAACTTGGGGCACAAGGTAGCTTGCTTGTTGAATTAGCTTAAAAGCCTTATAGTCATTCATTCCATTAAAAAAATCCTTTCAAAGTTTTTATTTAGTCATCTGCATCTGATTCTTTGATGGAAAACAGTTCACAAGGACTACTGATGTCAGAAACTTAACTTCTTATAGTTTATGATCACATCTATTCATCTGGCCTTTCGCTAGCTTTTAATTCATTCAGTTTTTTCCAGCATCAATGTCTTCTCAAAAGACTGTTGTTTATGCATTATGTGTTCAAAATATCTAAAAAATTAACTTCATTGTTAGAGCTACTAGTGAGTTGTCTCAGTTTTACTTCATTATTAAATCAACAAATCATTTGCTGTTGTTACCAGAGGTATTTTCCACCCCCACAATTCAAAAGCCAAGATTTTCTGCATTCATTCACTTTGATGGCCCAGCTTTCACACTCATATATTACAATTAGGATGTCTCTGACCTTCACAGCATGTACCTCCAAAGTCTTTATACTTAAATATTTTCTTTAGGTTTGTCATAGTCATTTTCCTAAGAAGAAGATAACTCTTTATTTCATGGCTACAGTCAGCATTCCTGTGGAATTCTGAACCTAGAAATATCTACTATTGTCACCTGTAAGGTTTTATTACACATTATGTTAAATATCTTCTTTTTAGAGATTCAGAGGTTCTTTTTTTCAACATTGAACCAGAAGGGAGGCAGATTGTTTGCCTCAGTAGAGTCCACCCTGTTATATGGGCAGAATTCCCTCACCTACCACAGTTCCATCAAACAACACATCTCTTGCGCTAGAAAAAGCAGTAAATAAATTGAATGTTTCATTTCCTCACAGCAATTTGGTAGAGAATGTCTCATTTTGAAATCCTTCTGGGTGAGTAAACCTCACTTCTCTGTGTGTTTCAGATCCAGTAAAAAGCAATTCCAAACCTATAAGATGTCTGGTAAGCTAATATTACCTACAGACTCATGAGTGTCTTTCTTTTGGTAATATAATGATTATATGAAAACAATATAAAAACTGAGCATTGAAAACCAATGTTGGCTCACTCTCTTTTCTATTATGGCAGACTGTCTACAATATTTGATTAATAAAACAATAAGACCAATCTCAGATTTTTTGAGTGTTCAGAAAATGCTCTCTTGAGGACTCCTTTTTAAAAATAGAATAATGGCTTTGATTAATGTTGAATACTTTTGATGTTAGCCACAAGGCTGACACCCATAAGCATGTATACACAAATACAATTGAAAGGCCAGATAGATTTATATATATAAAAAGATTCCTGAACAAATAGAAATGCCCCCAGGAAATTTTCTAACTTCAGTTCTTCTGAAAACAAATAAATCCACTTATCAAAGAGAAGCAGAAAAGATTACTCACTTTAGGAAGAGCTTTTTACAAAAGAGGATACTTTGATTGTAGTCATGTCTGCGGTTTGAACACACACACAAAGTTGAAGTGTGAAGAAACAAACACAACAAAACCGAAAACCTACTTAGAATAAGAGCTCAACCACCTTTATACTCAGTATAGAGTTATAATGTTTCATTAATTTGGTGCTGTTGACACAGTCACCATTCCACTGAAAGATACTTACAGTTTTCCTCAAAGAATAATTCATTGATGAGAGAACCAAAATGATTGGCAATTTGAAAAGGAATGAGAGCAAACTTAATAGATTTATAAGATTTCAAAAATACAATAGTTAAATCCCAGAGCATATAGAAATATAATTTTGAGTACTCCGTTTGTGAGTCTATCAGATATACATCTTCCATTCTGCACTCTTTGATCCCTTATCTCTCCTGCTAACTGTCCTCTCCAGTACTGCACAAAAACCATAGGGGATTGTAGTTCTTCAGAAAATCTGTGCATTTTTAAGCTACATGATTTTCAATGTATTGTTTATGTAACATTTTATTAATCTTACACACATATGTCTGACTTTAATCTGAGCCAAATATATTCAAGGCTTCAAATACCACATAATATTAAAAGTATTAAAAGGTAGACTAGGAAGTGAAAAACCATCCCAAAAGAAAGTGACAAACTACATTTGCTAATGCCAAGGAAACTATACAATTCTTTCCAAGTAGTCATCAAAAGTTGAAGTTCACATTATGGACATTTTTCTTTTATTTTCCCCCTTTTTAAATTTTTATTTTTTTAATTGATTTTTCTTTGTTGCTTTCATTATATAGCAGTTTGGATTGGTTAGTTGGTTTTTAACGCTGAAAGTGGGTTAAGATATTGTAAATAAGTATATTAAATAACATAGCACAAATTATAGCTCTGAGCAGGAATTTTCTCTATGTAATGGTGGCTAGCCCTCTAGAAGAGCGAATGAATTAGCACCAGAAATAAGAACTCTACATTCAGCCACAGTACAATAATTTCAGTTAGAGCACCAGAACTTATTTCAAAGAATCTGAAGAGACTCTTAAGAATAGAATAAGCTAACAAAAACTATTTGACAAAGAAAGAACATTTTCTTCAAACGAAAAGGCAAAATTTAGAATTGTTCTGAGTTGTTTGAAAATGATACAGTCAAGAAACCTGGAAAATTTCAGCTTGTAGACAATGGCATTTACATTTCATTGTTCTCCTTTAGCTTTTTATACAGAAAACAAAATCAGTATATAGCACAAATCTCTCTTCATCTTTAAAGTGATATTTTCAGTGAATGGAATTGTTCATGATTAGTACAATTACTTGCAAATGTTATGTCATCTCCCAAATCTTTCTAAATAATCACACAATACTAGTTTTAATAATGACATTTAAAAATAATAGTAATTAAAAAAAACCTGGCAGTTCAATATGTTGCCTCACCAACTTTCTTTAAAATACTGATGGTCTATTCTGCCACAGTTATGACAATCTATATAATTTTCATATGCTTGGCATATAAGAGGGTCACATCAGCAAAAACACAACACCAAAATGTACCCTGATGACATTTCAGTAATAGAATAGTGAACAATAAGACTAGAAAGAATAAGACTGTTTATATTACATATTTGAAAAATACCTATTTTAAAATAAAACAACTCCTCCCTCCAAAAAAGATATAATAAAATTCATAGAAATTATCATTTTTTAATCTTAGGATGTTTTCATGGTATCAGATGCAGCTGATATCCAGCAAGCTGCAGTGGCATAACAGAAATATGAATTCTTCCCAATTATGTTAACAGAAAATGTTCCAGCTGTATAGAAGTCTTCATAATCATAGAATCATAAAAGTAATCTCAATCATAAGCTAAATTCCCTCTGTTAATGCTAACAAAGAAAGGGCAATACAACAAGGCAATACTTTTGCCACTTTCGCTTTAGAAGAAAGAAAATAAAGGAATTTATCTAAATTATACCCTTTGAAAGGTATTGTGGCCTAGAGGTGGAGCTCTCGCCTCACAATCAGAAGGCTGTGAATTCAATCCTAGGTAGTGGCAGACATTTCTTTCTCTCTGGGCACAAAAAGAGAATATCTGCTGTGAGCTCCACATAGGCATCAGGAAGGGCATCCAGCAAGTAAATACTAAGCTCCATTCAGTCACTTGGTCTCCACTCCAATGCAAGGGATTACAAGGTCATTTAAAAACATCTAACAACTCTTGAATAAATATAATATGTAAGGCTTGTTTAATGCATTTGCTTGCATTAAATTGAACTAAAATGGTTCTCTTTTCCAAACTAATTCTCAATTCTCTGTTACTTTCACATGAGTAAAATAAAATAAATGTAAGGAATTAAGGGGGAAACTGGAGGTGGAGCTTCTTTCTCCTTTGAGATCGAACACATTGAGGACAGTATGCAAAGCATTTTTTTAACATTTAAACAACAGTCCCCCTCTAAGTCACAGGACTGGAAATGGAGAAAGAAAAGCTTAAATTAAAGGAATCCAAAATTCCCTGTTTCATGAGCATACAATGAAGGAATTTTGGGGGACGTTTTTCTGCAGCCTGGTCTGGCCCATTTGTTCATATTCCCTTTTTACTTGATTGGCTTCTCTTCCACACCAAATTTGGTCCCATTCTGTTCAGAGATTAATTGACAATTTGACAGACATAGCTGGATAAGTATTAAATAATTTATTTCCCTTTCAGGAAAAAGAAAACTTGAACAACAACAATCTCTGGAATATTTTCCAACTAGTGACCATAGAAAATGTATATGTTGTCTTCTTTAAAAATATAATACATAGTGTGTGTGTGTGTATATGTGTGTGTGCACGGACACATTTCTACATTCCCCTTAGTTGCAATGATGTGTATTAATACACTGGAAAATTCTACCTATGTATAGTCTTCTCTGTATTATGTGAGTAGGAAGGAGACATGATTTGAATGGCGGCATCAGCATCATTCTAAGTCACTACCCAATTACCTTGTCCATAGATATGCATTGGGTTGTTTTCTGCATTTTTATTCTGCAGCTTCTGACTGGATTAAGCCCATTTTCTTCCATAGCTCCCAAGGAGAAGCTTTCTGGAGTCCAGATGGATGATCTCACAGCTCCTTCTTTTTCCATGGAAGTGCCATTACTTGGGTGTAAACCCAGCTGCCAGCTAATTCTTCAGCATTGTCATTGTTATTTTACAAAAGTGTGCTAATCCTTCATTGTCCTATTCAGTATTCCAAGTTGAAAAAGATGGCAATTAAATAAATGGCTGAAGGGATTCTGAAGTAGTTGAGAGAGGAGGAGAGATGATGAGTTTCTTCATATCTATTGAAAAGTGATCTTTCTGTCTGCCTGGAAGTCATCTACTTTAATTTCTTTAGTTATTTCTCCCTGTCTTTAATTTTTGTTTTTCGCTACATTTCATGTTCTTTTTTATTTCCTTTTTTCATTAAATTTGTTTGCATTTATTAATTTTTAAATAAAAAATAGTACAAAGAAAAGAATATAGATTCAACACATTTTGAAATAACTTTCTTTTGCTGCTTTATCTTGCCACACCAATTTTGATCCAAATCTGTTCAGGTTTCAGAAAGTTACACTGCTGATGGGAAAAGAATCCTGACAATTTTCATACAAAATGTTTTCAATTTTCATTGAGTAAGAAAAATTAGAAAGTCTGAAAACCCTGCCTTGAACTTAACTCCCCATCTTCAAAATATTAAGTGTTGGAGATAGTGATGCAATCTCACTTTGCAGGGTCAGCTGTGTCTCCAGGATGCAGGCCCATGGCTTGCATATCTTTGTTGATGTGTCTTACCATCTCTGTTTTGGATGCCTGTGACATCACCGACCAATGACTTCTAGTTAGTAGGCAGTCATGGCCACAGTGGAAGGTCCTTCTCTCTGGACATGCCCAAAACAGCAGTGTCGGCCTTCTCTCATCTTCTCTATAATTAGTGCCACACCAAAATATTGTTGAAGGTATCATTTGTAATCAGATCAAGAAGTTAGATACACAATATGCTCTGTTGGATATCAGGCATCTCCTTCTTGACCACATCACAGATGATACCATTCAATATTTTGATGTGGCACCAATTATAGAGAAGAGGAGAGAAGGCCAACTCTGCTACTATGGACATGTCAAGAGAGCAACATTTTCTACTGTGCCAAAGACTGCCTATCAATAGAAGTCAATGGCTGACAGCCTTGAGGCCATCCAAAACAGAGAAGACATCATCAACAAAAATGTGCAAGCTTTTGGCCTGTACCCTGGAGATGCAGCTGACCATGCAAAGTGATGTTCAATGATCTGAAAAGCACACCGTGCACCTGCGGGAATAAGCTAGGAAGAAGAAGATAGTAATTGCAATCTCCCAACAGTTTATTAAGAATTCTACATTTGTATTCCTCTATGTGAATCCTTAATTGTACTGAATCATAGACACTATCTCTTTTTATCAGTAAATTAACATACTGTTTTAGATCCTGTATATATACCAATGACAGAGCTGAAACATCAACATATGTTTTCTTTCTTTGCATCAAAATGTAATTGGCTGATGCTGGATGTTGTTTTCTAAGTAAGCTTTAGTAAAGCTCTATAATACTTGTAGTTTGACTGTTTCAGGTGGAAGAACTCCAAGACAAAAGAAAAAAGAAAGACCCCATAGGATATGAAAGTAGTGATTAAATGTGACAGGATATTTAGATGCTGAAAATTAACATGGTTGCCACTGACTGAAGAAAGGGAATTCCAAGTTATGACCGAGCAGTGGAGAAACTATGAAAAATGAGTAGCTGAGTTCCAGTAACTTTCATCCTGCTTATCATTTCCAAAATTGTTTCTCATATAGAAACATATAAGATAATGTTAAAACACAAAAAAAGACTGAATTTGCTTTACCTCCTATTTACCTTTTTTCAAAGGCTCCTTTGTGGAGCTCTGAAGCCTTGCAAAGCTGCTCAAATCCCTTACATATTCCAACTGTGCACTTAAAATTGTACAAATCCTAAACCTGTTTTTTTTTTTAAAGTTCTATTTTCACACAAAAGACAAGGGCGCAGAAACAAATAAGAGCTATAGGAGTTGACAGCTGTGAGTATATCTACTATAGATAATTTTGCACCTTTCATGTTCATGATACATGTGGATTTTGTCAAATGTTTCAAAATGTACAAGGAACATTTCATGGGGATCATTTCTTTCAAACACAGTATTAAAAATAATATTCTTTCTATCTATCTATCTATCTATCTATCTATCTATCTATCTATCTATCTATCTATCTATCTATCTATATCTATCTCAGGGGGCAGGTATGTAAAAAATTAAAATGTTATCCACATGAATATATCCATCAAGTTATTCACTTTGAGTAAGCAACCTCATGCAAAACGCAGAAAAGTCAAGAATAGGAAGACAGAGAAATTAAAGAAACTAAAAGAAAAGGAAACTTAGCTAAATATAGCTTACAGAATGACTATTCTGTCCATCTCTCCATAACATTCTATCTATATAAAACTTACATCCAGTGCGTTCATACTTCATAGTGAAAATTTGCTCTTTAAACTTCATATCGCTTTCTGAAGATTTAATCACCACTCAGTCATCTTTTTTTTCATACCCGTGATTTGATTGCCTTCCTTTCTAGGGTTTTTTTTTATTTTAAAATTTGACTCTCATTCATTCTTCCTATATGATCCCAATTTACTTTTATTCATATCAATGACTTTGTTTTGTGTTCATTCTGCTTTTGCTCAACATTCATTCATGCTTGACCCTATGTCTTCTTGTTTTATGGCACGATCCTCTTAAATGCTGCCATTCACACTACATTCAGATTATTTTCATGTTACTTCTGAAATATTGAACTCTTAATCCCGTGTAGCATGATCAACTGAATCATTCTTTCTACTCAATCATCAAATGTCATTCCTCAGAACAGAGCATATTCTATCCATTATCTTTCTGCTAGCATCTGCAAAAATATATATCTATTTCCCTGTCTTGAGTAAACCTTGGCCAAGGTAATCCACTTCTCATAGTTTTTCATCATTTATGTATAATCTCCAATTGCTTATTTCATTTCCCCTGTCAAGCATATTTGTTTCCAGATCTATAATCTTTATTGGATAATATAATATGTTTAACATTCACTAGAATATTTTCATCCAACAAAACAGCAGGTCAAAACACATGTACTTTCATGCACCAAACTTACACATTCCTAAAATCACCATATGCATTCTTATCAATGAATTCATTTAACAACCAAGAACATATCCTTACCTTATTCTTTTGTCAATTCTGAACCATACACAAACTATATCATGTATTGTTATGTATGCTTTGCTCTAATTGTCATATCATTAAATGTTTTTTGTTCCATGAAAAATATTCCATAATTCAAGTTTATTCACTTTATCATAGATTTTCTCTAAACACAAAATTGTACAGTGAGTGATGTTGCCTTCATTTATTTCTCAATGAAACTGAACAAAATTTTTGTCTGTATACCCTCTGTCTAGAATAAACCCTAATAAGTTATGTTTAAATGTTAAAAGCAGCAGAATATTTATTAACAGCTCTATTTAAGTTTGGAAGCAAGTATTGAGTAGACTGCCACTGGGTTCTCTCCTAGGTCCTATAATGGTTAACATTTTGACAATGGATAATAGGTTGATGGACTGATGACACAAAGTTAGGAGGAGATAGATAATAACCTAGATGAAAGAAGATGAAAACTTTTTTTTCTCAGATAGACTCAGATTCAATTCCAACAAGAGGGAGTGATTCAATAATTGTTTCATTTCTGACTCTGCATGTGGTCATTTCTCCCTGTAGAGATGATCTGTAATCAGACAGTCTTCCTAGAGTACCAGCCTTTGAGTTGAAGACAGCGGTGATGAGTAGTGCCTTTGCATAGTTCCATCTTGTTTGATGCTTATAGAACCTTTTGGACAGCAGGACTTTACTCATGCCTTGACCACCTGAATTGAAGACTGAGGGTCTACCACTGAAAACATTCAAATGTTTTAGTTGGTCCAGAATGCAGGAATCCAGCAGTTACATACAGTTGTAAGTTTGTCCATGTAACACCCATGCTTCAAAAGTTGCATTGATAAAGATCTCCAGTCTCGAAGCCTCAGGGAGGGTCATCTACAGAATCTCAGAATCCAACCTTCTTTATGATTGCCCCTGGAATAGCACCCTCCCTGACATCATCCAGGGTCCCAGTCTGCTGACCTTCCATAAAAGTTTGGTTTTTCATCTAGCTTTTGGAGGGTGGGCTGTGTATTTATTTATTTATTTCTGTCATGGTAAGTGAAGCTACATATGTGTGGGTTATTCCTTAGTGCTGAATGGGATGGTGTTGTTATGAATACTGCTGTATATTGTTTTAATTTTATATATTTTGCAGTTGTAAACTACTATGCCTGGAGCAGCTTATAAGCCTAATAAGTAAGTAAACAAGCAATCCAATCCAAATAGGCTTCATTGCTGGGCTGAAATGAATTGGATGGAATTTAATAGGAAGGATTGCATCTCAGCAGAAAATAAAGCCACGAGTAGAATTGGAAAAGATCTTGTTTGACAGGAATAACTGTGTAAGGTATCAGGGTATCATAGTCAACTACTATTGACATGAAAGCTGAAAGGCATGTATACTAACCAGAATCCAGATTACAGAAACTATTTGTTCTGGTATATTGCATCCTAGAATATTGTACCCACACTGCATGCTGTCATTCAAAAAAGAGTTTCAAAAGTGGCCAAAGTTAATGGCAAAAGGTTTGGAGACCAAGTTCTATGAGGACCAGTTCAAGGGTTAGGGTTTACTGTATAGTAGAGAATATTGAGGAGAGCTATGCTAGCAATCTCCAAATATTTGAAAAGACCTCATGAGAAAGAGGGAATGGGTGTATTCTATACTATTGCAGAGTACAGGGCAAGATACAATAAGATAAAACTATAGATATCAAACTGAACTCCAGGAGGAACTATATGGCTCTATAAGTTCCCAGTCACTGAAACAAACTGCCACATGTGGTAAGTTCTCTTTCACTAGAGAGCTTAAGACAGAGGCTAGATAGTTATTTGTCTATACTGCTTTTACAGATCTTGCACTAAGGATGTTTTGATACCTTCCAAATTTAGGTTAAGTCCTCTATTTTGTTAGATTAGGGAACTCAGAAAGAGAATGAGGGAGAAAAGTGTTCATCAATCATTTTGCTCCATTCATCAAGAAAATAAGGAAAGACTGTGTACATGCTTGCTTCTCTTCTAGCTGTAATGTCTAATAGCTAGTAAGCACTGTTTTGGCCTTACTTAAACAAGTGGCTATTTTTTCCCAACAACACTGAAAGCAACTAAAGTCAGTTTAGAGGTAGGAAAAGAAAGGCAAAAACTGACCCAATACAAATCTTAAAAATGCATCCTTCAAAACTCAATGCAGATTACTTTTATATACATAAAGCTCTACTAAAGTATGGTCATGGTATTCCTTTTTCCTTTCCCATTTGAGTTTGCAACTAATTAGCGATTGTTTCTTTAAGAAGAGTAATCAGTGAAAATGGAAATGTTTATAATATTGGGTCTATAAACATATGCAGAACACATGCTGTTTACTTTTTAAAAGGCCCCCCAAAAAGTTGTGCAACTTTATCAAGCATAGTTTGACCCTGAATCTACTACAACAGAACATATTTTTGATTTGAACTTTAAAGAGCCCAGGCTTTTTTATTGCCTAGTGAATCATCTCCTCTGTATATACTTTAAGTATCAAAATCTCAGATGGCCACAGTGAAGTTATTACCCTGAAAAAAACAAGGTCATATGAAAGCAAAGCTTTGCACTTCCCCATAAACCTCATAAGATGACTGAAACAATCAACAAGGAGAGAGTGATTTTTCTACCAAAGGATTTTATGATCATCCTCTCTAATTGAGCTACTGCACAGATGGCCACAGCTGGTATTAGTCCTGTAACAAAACCTCTGGGGGTGATCCAGGTGGAGCATCACTAGGCAAACTATTATTAGTTACCTTAACACTAATAACCAAAATATACCAGATCAAACATTTCTAATTTCATAAGCCTTCCCTTTTTTATGCATGTCCTTCTACACAAATGTTTAGCACAAAGTAGATGATAGATATACAAAACTCCAAATTAATGCACAATATAACCAATACAAAGTAGCTCTCCATGCTACTCTGTCAAGCACAGCTTCTTTCAGGTGTTGGATGTTCATCTTTGTATGAGTTTTGATATTAACAAGCCAGGATGTTCTTTGTTTACCCCTTCTTGTTCCACTAACCATTTGCTAGTATTATGAGATTGCTAAAGTAATTCATTCCAAATTAATGTACAATCAATCAATCAGAATAGAGCTGGAAAGGACTTTGGTGGTCTTTCAGTGAAACCCCCTGCTCAAGCAGGAGACCCTATACCATTTCAGACAAGTGGCTGTCCAGTCTTTTCTTAAAAACCTCCAGTTATGAAGCACCTACAACTTCTGAAGGCAAGTTATTCCACAGAGAACAATTAAACAGTGGAACAGCTTGCCTTCAGAAATTGTGGGTGCTTCATAAAGGGGGTTTTTTAAGGAGAAACCGGACAGCCATAGATGAACTTTAAACTTGTATTTTTAAGAAACTCAAATTAATTCACTACACCCTACATAATAAAAACACAGTGAAATCATTTTTCACATCATACTATTCTCTAAGTATTGTGATGTAGTTCCCAGGTTCAAAATAACCCCACAAAGCAATTCAGGAAAAAGCTGTGTGAATGAATGAATAAATATATATGATAATATATATGAAGTAGCATACACACAGAAAGAAACTGGAATGAAAATAAAGGTATGTTCTTTTTAAAAGTTGGTCATCCATACCTAACTTGCATTTCAAAAAATCTCTTCAGCTGTTTGTCCTTCCTGTATTCAAGCATCCTCTTTGTTGCAGTCACTCTATTCCTTCTTTGACAGCCATCCATATTCTTATCCCAAAATTGTTTTTCAAAATGAAAACATATTACATTAGTTATGGGAATGTCTTAATTAATCCTGTCCCTATATAAAGGAGGTCTAGGCTTGCTATTTAGAATAGAGTGGAGTGGAATGGAACAGAACCGGAGACTAGACTAGGCTAGACTAGACTAGACTAGACTAGACTGGACTGGACTGGACTGGACTGGAATTGACTGGACTGGACTAAACTATAAATTTAAATTTAAATAGAAATAGAATTAGAAATAGAAATAGAATCATAAAGGTAAAAGGGGCATTGGAGGTCTTCACGTTCAACTCCCTGCCCAAGGCAGGAGATCTTATACCATTCTGTACAAATGGTTGTATAATCTTTTCTTGAAAGCCTACAGTGATGAATAACCCAACTCCGGGAGGCAAGCGATTGTACTGATTAATTGTTCTCACTGTCAGGAAATTTCTCCTTTGTTCCAGGTTGGATCTCTCTCTGACAAATTTCCACACACTGTATCTTATCCTACCTTCAAGTGCTTTGGAGAATGTCAACCCCCTCTTCTCTGTGAGAACCCCTCAATACCAGAAGACAGCTGTCATGCCATCCCTAATTCTTCTTTTCATTAAACTAGACACATTTAGTTAACCATTCATTGTATGATTTAGCGTCCATAGTCCTTATCATCTTTGCTGCTCTTCTCTGCACTCTTTCTAGGGTCTCGGTACCTTTTTTGTATCTTGGTGACTGGAATTGGTAACATTTCTTCAATTGTGACATTAACTTATTGAATATGTTTTTTCCTGAGAATTTAGGGAGTAATCTGTTAAGTTAGATAAGTTTCTTTGATGAGTTCTTTTGCCTTGTTTTGATCTGATTTCTTTTCTGCACAAGCCAGTTAAGATTGTCACTCAGTTCAGGATATTTTGCTGGAACCTGTGGCTATGTACAAATCAATTGCAAGCCAATTTTAAAACACAACATGACCTCCCTTATGGAAAGCCTGAAGAAAAAGAAGATAAGCAGAATAATAGTGGTTCATTATTGAGAATAGCCTTTAGAAGGAAATTGTCTCACATTCCTAGTTAATTTCAAAGCATTCTTACCACTTCAATTTATGAATACTTTCTCTATAGGGAAAAGAATTTAATGTAATGGTCATAGGAAACTTATGAAAGTTGCATTTTCAGGCTAAGTGTAGACATTTATCTAACACCTGAAGATATATGCCATTTTTCTCTGGGTACTTGTATATTTATTAGCTATGAAACAGAATTTCCATCAGAATTTTCACCATTAGGTGAAGCCATCAATTTGATGTCGGTGCGGGTTTTGTTTATTGAGGATGCTGATGCTATTTGGAACACTGACATATTCATTATTCTGTCCATTCCATCACTATTCAATTAATTGTTTTACAAAGCACACACACTAAAGTCAGATTTGTATTCTCGTTCAACCGTCCTTAAAAACATTATGAATGTAAAATGAATTTCTCTAATCCATACCATTTTGTTATTTCATTTTTGTTGTTTAGTGCAGCTGGTCAAACATACTGTCTTTTACTGGGGGTTTCTTATAATACACACTTAATCAACTACTTATCATACATAGATTTCACAATATATACCATTTTTTGTATGCTGTTTTGTTCATAACTGTTGAATGATGAATGATAGCAACAAGGCAAGCATATTCTTGATATTTTTGTTCTAACACACCAAAAGAGGCACTGGGATCAAAAGAGAATTATCGTAGCTTCTGTTAGATCTAGAAAATGAGAACAAAAGAGTTATTTGAAATACAAAGTTAATGAATTACTTAATTTCCTTTATTGCAGCAAGGAAAACAAAGCAAAGGGGAGAGGAAGAAAAATAACCAAGATTCTTGGTTATGAAACAGGCCTGCCAAAAAGGCTGTGAGATGGAAGAATAGGAAGATGATAAGGAACACAGAAATAAAAGAAAGGATTAAACTGGGAATTAACATACTAATCTTTTAAAAATTTAGGGTCTCTTGGTACCTCCAAGTAGCAATCAACTCAAAGAATGCAGTTCCCCAAGCTCTGACATTTGCAGCCAATACCAAGGAAAGGACATATTGTTCAGGGCTATTGAATAGATGCATCAAATTAGCAAAAGTTGTGTCCTTTCTTAGGCTTTCAGCAGTAACACATCTACAATGAGCAATCTGAACAGTGTCATGAAAATGCCCAGGGTTCCCACCATTTGCCATTTTCCTGATTGCCATGTCACAAAAATAGATTCAAGCTATATCCTTATCTGTTTCTTTATTATCTTTGTCAGAGGGATGAAGTATCTGAATGTTAATACCAAAGACTGTCTGGAAACACAGCAGATTGCTGTATGGCTTTAACCTTTTCAACAGTTGAGATTTGATTGTTTTGCTGTTCGGATGCTCTCATACACCTACAATCTGGACAGAAATATGACGATAGCCATTCAAAGAGTTATCCATCAAAAGGCTGAAGGTATATGTTTATTTATAAATGAAATAAATTATCAAGCACAATAGACACAATGCTATAGATATTGCTGTTCAAGGGTTCTACTTGATTAAGACAATTTTGTGGAGACAAGAGCTTTATTAACATGGCAATAAATTCAAAACAATTAATACTGAGTACAGTCAATGTTGCCTAGTAACTTCATTTTCTCCTACTGATGAAACTTTCTAATAAGCAAAATTAAAGAGCAAAAGTGTGTGTGTGTGTGATATGTGTGTGTGTGTCTGATTGAACTCCTGGAGTGAGCAGTGAGTTAGCTTGCAATTCTGCATTTTAACCACTGTACCACCATAGCTCTTATAACTGTAATGGAACCCAGGATTTCCATTATCATTATGACAATCTTAGGTTGAGGCACTGTCAGGTGCTAGAAGGACACTGATACTTGATCACAGCAGTATGTTTATTGCTAGTCACTATTTACAACAATACCATCAGACTAACTGCACTGTCTTAGAATAACCAGATAAGCATCGCAGGGGAAGGCGGTGTCAATTGTCCATCGCTTCCACCCCTTCAGGGATTCCAGGTTAGCCAGTCTCTTAACTCCTCCACCTACTTTAGGTGCAGATTCCACAAGTGCCCACATGACCACCCAAATTTTATCTATTTTTGTTGTAGTTGTTAAGCAAATGCAGTAGTCATTAAATGAACTCATTGTACACAATGCATGCTTGTTTTTTACTGGAAACTGGAAGTAAACATTGGTTTCTAGCAAAAAAAGTCATAAATCATTATCATGCAACCTACGATACTGCAATAGGCTGTAAATGAATGCCAGTTGCAAAACTTCCAAATGTGGCAATCATATGGCCACAGGGAGGACTGGGGTGGTGGGGGTGGCACTGGAACTTTGAATCCAGGTCATAAGTACATTTGGGGAGGTCTATTGTAATTTTGAATGGTTGCTAAGTGAGAAGTCATAAGACAAGGACAGCCTGTACTCTTAGTTTTTTATGAATTGCTCTGGTTCTAATTCTTTCCTGTAACAGCTGTACCATCAGAATCCTGACACCCAACTTGATTTCTTTATTTTTCATGAAATCTTTACCAGATTGTAGGAGATTCATTCATTTGCCATTCAAGTCCCATATAAAAGGAGGTTGCATATACAAAGAAGAATCATAGTGAAATCAAACGTTTACGTTCTTATAATTCTGAAAAATGGTATAACTTTGCAACACTCCCAAATAATGGCATAACTTTTCTGTTGCACTCAATATCTTTCAGTTTTAATCTGTGCAACGCTGGAGGCTATGAATCTGCAGGATGTTAGAATTGTAATTAAAAGTGACTCAACAACAAAGTAAATATATGAAAAGGCAGTTTAGTAAATGAAGAAAAAAGTGCAAATGTTCTGGTTGTTATTAGGTAAACTATTTGAAGTTTAAGAGACAGGAAATGTGGCTGAAGACATTTATATCTGGAGAGTTCCAAAATAAAAATATTTGGAAAGTATGGCTAAGAGACATTTCAAGGAGGATGAAGAGACTGACATTTTGGAAGCAAAATTACTTCCCAAAATAGAGTGCAGACATTCAAAGGCAGTTCAGAGTTCAGCATTCTGTGAAAATTTGCAGACTACTCCCAAAAGCTCAAGATAAACAGCACTTGAAATCTTTATTATCCTTCCTTATGAATTGGGTTCCTTGTCTCACCTCTCCAGCTCTGCTTTGGTGACATGAGGTCAACTAATCCTTCTGTGGACAGAAGTCTGGGATAGCTAAGAATATGACTTCCATGAAACTATTCTCCTGAGGATTTTGAAGGTCACTTTCCATACGTTTCCATCATGACATTTTTGTGCTTCCTTAGCAGAAAATGTGAAGTGGAATTATCTTTCTCAGGGTCTATATTTATTGTATTTAATATGTGTGTGTGTGTGTGTGTGTGTGTGTGCGTACGTACGTACATACGTTTGTGTGTGTGTGTGTGTGTGTGTGTGTTATAGATGCTCTATTAAATAACTTATGTTCACTATAAAATAAACTCTAAAAGTAATCAAGATGAAATAATAGTAACAGGTGAAATAGTGCAGTTCTGAGCAAATATATGGGGCAAGCCAAAGAAGCACAACAAGAGTACAAATTGGATAAAAGAGGTGAACATCTGGAGCACCATTGGAATATCATCAGCATTGACAAAATCATCAATGTCAATTGCTAAAGGCAGCTTTACTAGGAATAGCTTACGTACCTCCTGCAGCAATACCTTTAATACCACCATACAGCAATATCTGTCTATTCTGGGAAAAGATTCAATAGTGGATAAAAATGCCATGTCTAGTCAAAACATCTGGCTGACTATGCAATGAACCTTAATAATAGCTCCCTCCATAGATATCCTCTTGTCATTGGTGGGGGGCTTGCAATACGCTGATGAGATGGTAAACTATGCCGGGAGTTTCTGTATTCTTATCTAGTGTATTCTATTCAGGAAGTACTGTATTCCAGTATAGGATTATTTTTCTGTTTTCTCATAATATTAAATGCGTTGGTGGGATACATTTAATCTGGCTTTTCCAGATTAAATGCATCCAGGAACTCATTTAATATACAGAGAAAAAGAAAAAGAACCCTTCATCCAACCTATCATCACCTGGGATAACAAGGACCATATCAGATGTAAGAGTTCCTAGGCATCTGTTAACAAGTAAAAAAATGGACTCAGAACTATAGCTGGGCAACCAGGACTCAGCCCTATAAGATTATCAAGAGAAAAAACTCTGGTTAAAATGTACTGTTTTTGAAAACCACATTATTAGGGCCTGATATTATAAATTGGAATGACAACAAAATGGGGGTTTATACATTGATCATGGTGGTCCTAATGATTATCAGAGTAACTGGGTGCATTTAGAAAAAATGTGCATTGACAACATTTCCATTTGTCAATTGCAAAAAGCCACATTAGTTGGATCTGCACATACACTACAAAAAATGTATTGCAACTGTCATATGAAGGCCAAGACAAAGTAAAGACCTGCCAGTCTGATTTCACATTTTCATGTATATAATTGTAATATACAGGTTTGAAACCGAGAAATCTAAAATAATAGTTGGTACTTCCTGGCAACAGAGGATAATAAAGATGATAAACGTATGGGGAGGCCATTCCATAACTGGGATGATAATGCCAAAAGTCTTTCTTCCTACTAGTCACCTATCTCAAATTAATTAATTCAAATTGCTTAGAAAACATTAGTGGCACACAGTACATTAGTAGTGTACTATGTGTACACTATGGTGTACAAACAACTTATGTCTGTGAACGCAAGCTCACTTGAATGATAATATACACTTAAGTTTAATTTAATTTAATTTAATTTATTATATTTATAGGCTGCCCAATCCCGGAGGACTCCAGGCGGCTTACACAGCACAAGAAAAGAAGAAATAAACAAAATAAAATAAAAATAAAGATTAAAATTCTCCAACACGCATACATTCAAATTGGGGCTGGACCCTACATAATAAGGTCAACAGCCCCAGGCCTGCCAGAACAGCCAGGTCTTAACAGTTTTTCTGAAAGCCATGAGGGTGAGTGAGGTCCAGACCTCTGGGGGTAGCTGATTCCACATGGTCGGAGCGGCCACAGAGAAGGCCCTCCTCTGAGGCCCCACTAGCCAACACTGTCCGCCTGACGGTGTCTAAGGAGGACCACCCTGTGGGATCTTATCGGCCGTTGGGAGGTATGCGGCAGTAGGCGGTCTCGCAAATACGCTGGTCCTGAGCCATGTAGGGCTTTAAAGGTAATGACCAACACCTTGAATTGCGTCTGGAGACCAATTGGCAGCCAGTGCAGCTCGCAGAGGATAGGTGTAATATGGGTGTATCTCGGTACACCCAAATTCGCTCATGCGGCTGCATTCTGGACTAGCTGTAGTCTCCGAATGCTTTTCAGGGGAAGCCCCATGTAGAGCGCATTGCAATAATCCAGCCTTGAGGTGACAAGGGTGTGAGTGACTGTTTGAAGTGCACCCCGATCCAAGTAGGGCCACAATTGATGCACCAGGCAAACCCGGGCAAAGGCCCCCCTGGTCACAGCCGAAAAGTGGTGTTCCAGTGTCAGCTGTGGATCCAGGAGGACCCCCAAATTGTGGGCCCTCTCTGAGTGGTGTAAGTTTTCACACACACACACCCCGGATCAAGGATGGACTGTCTGAACTGTCCTTCGGGGGCAGCATCCACAGCCACTCGGTCTTGTCGGGATTGAGTACGAGTTTGTTTGCCCCCATCCAGATCCTGTCAGTTCTTGCCCAGTCAATGTCCTTTGACAGAAAGAAAAGACTCTGAAGCTTTTGGGTCACACTAATGATGGATAATGGGGGCCCACTTCACAGGGCATTATGTGGAAGTCATTAAGATGCTTCCTACATCTAAAGTGGGCAATCTAATAACACTGAGAAAAGAAGAGCTGGCAATTACAACAATTATGAAAGAAATAGAATCAATACACTGTGCCTGAGAGACAATAGAACCATTAATGTATCCACTCAAAAGCAAAAAAATAGATATACAAGAATATGCAACCAGTGCTGTAGCTAACTAAAAAGAAGACAAAGCTGCTTTGGGTAAAGCTTGGATAATTTATTTGGTAAACAGTAGATTGTTTTCACCAAGAAACCAATTCAGGGGTCTTCAAAACATGAAGAAATTGGAGAGGTGAAAAAGATGGTCTCTTTTACTTTGGTAATTGAAAGATGAAAGACGAAAATGGAATAAATCTGCTGGTGACTTTTGGACCAAGCCGATTATGACAACATTTGTACACCAAAGGGATTTTCTTTATTAATCTAATTAAAAGAACTATTGTTCATTTTCAGGAAATAGCCACTTCATCCGGGGGAATGTGTAAGAGAGCCACCAGTTTGTATGAAATCTGTTTCAAGGGCATTAAAATGTTCATTTTAAATTGAATTCCATGCACTGTATGTCATTTATCTTTATGCCAATTGTCAATTTTACTGAAGCAGAGAAAAGGAGAATCATCTAAAAAGTCAAAGTACATAAAAGAAAAAAGTCACTGATTATATATATTTTAGTTTCTGGTGAGGATTCATGGAGTATTAGACATCTCTGAAAGAGTGGGGACAGCATTGCAGCGAAGATCAGTGGCCAGACAATGAATTGATACTTGGCAAAGTTTTTCTGGAAAAAGACATAGATTCCAAAAAGTTGCCCCTCATGAGTAGGCTGCAAGAACTGAGGTTTTTGTATTCTTTATGGCTCTCAGCACAAGAAGCATTTTATAAATGAGAGCTAATAATTAAATGGCTAACTGATTGCAAAACCCAGAATTTTGTCAAACAGAATTTAAAATTAAATATGAGAAGAACTGGTGGCAAAGGAATATAGTTGTCAATGGTTTTCTTATTTTCAATCAGAGAAAAAAAAATAAAGTAGACAAAAGAATTCATGATTTTGAAGAAGACTTAGTTGGAGATAACATTGTGTTCAAATGATGAATATGCAATTCCTAAAGTGTATACATTTTACCAAAGAACAAAGAGAAAATGTACAATAACATAGGCTAATTTTTTTTGTTATAATATACAGACGGAAGAATGGAAAAATATGTGGCTGAAAGGCCTGAAATTAGCACCATGTTACAATCTTAAAGATTATATTTTGGTTTATTTCAAGAGAAGAAAAGAACTGAAGCTGGAGCTCTTTTTTGGGGAGCATCAAATTATGGACATTCTGTTTTACATGCTATGATAAATATGATGATCTTAAAAGGTAATAATTTTCAAACAATAAACACAATATATAAGCAGACAGAATGGAACATGATATCCACATGGAAATGCCAAAGGACCAGAAAATGAAAGGCTTACAATGTGAAAAAGCAGTAAAAAAAGTTCTTTGCTAATATTAGATTTTACAAAGTGTAGGATTAGGAGAGAAAAACAGCGAACAAATGTATATATTTGTACATATAAATTCCAACATTTGATGTATTCTGAGATTTTATCAGGAGCCCTATAAATATTTTAGGAACCAACTCTAGAGCTAGGGATTGGGTCTTTATTAGATAATTCTTTATTTTTAAATTATAAATTGCTGCTTAGTCAAATTTCAGAATGTATAAAGTTTAGACATTCAGATGCCTTCTTTCCAGTGAAGGCATCAATTCCATCTGAGTTATTTCCATTATCAATGTTTATGTCACCATACCTAATAGCACAAACTGAGCTTTACAGTATAATTAAATTGTCAGTTTGTTTGTGAAAGTTTGAGAAAAATGTCAACACTTTGAGAATGATAATGTAGTGATGTTTCTCCTTTTTAGTATGAATCTTTCTTAAAAACAACTACAAAGTTCCTGAAATAACTGAATCACATTCATAAGAAATAGGCATGTTTTGTCTTGCTTATTCAAAATTGGCACACAGCTGTAATTGCTTCATGTCTTTCCATTGATTGTTTCATACTTTTCTTACCAAGTCAAAACAAAGGACAAGAACTGTTAAGATCCTTTAGCAATAATTCATATTACCAGGCTGGTCATCAGGAGACATTTTTGGCAAGATGGAAATGTACTGTGCCACCATTTTTTCCCTCTTCCTCCTTGAGATATAGAAAGGTGAAAAAAATGAGTAAACAGAAATAATAATTATATTCCTGTGTTGTGGATTGGTGGGTGGTTGGATGTGGGAGAAAAATAAAATGCATATAAACACAAAAATATTTTTTCCACCTCCAATGGCCTATTATTTTACATACTCTACCATATCTCCAGCTTCCGAAGAAGCTGTTGCAAAATTGACTTTCAGTAAGAAATTTACTACCCCTTCTCATTAGGTAGAAACCTGAAGCTGATAATTCAAATAGGAGAGAGAGACAGAACTTTTCTCCAGAATTTTTTTCTGACATCGCAACCAGTGATTTCAAAGCCAGTAAGTCCCAAGATAGATTGATAAATATCTGAACAGGGGATGGAGCTCAGTTCAGCTGTGCTCTCAAAGGATTACTGGAAAGGTAATGTTCTGAAATGTTCTGGAAAGGGTTATTATGATCAAATACCATCTCAAGACAGTGTGATATTGTGCTAGGCTTTTTCTTTCATCCTGCTGCAGGCAGAGTTCTGCAAACAACTTGAATTTTTCCTCCTTCAAGAAACTTAAAGTGGGCCCTGTACAGCCATATAAAGGAAGCAGTTTCTACAATCCAAGGCAGAATTTTCCCAGAGGATTTTAAGCAAGTGGCTACTCAGCAAGATGGAGATAAAAAAGGAGTTGGCTTCCTCACTGTAGATAGTTTATGACCACTTTTTTGTAGGAAGATTTGAGAACTCTGAAATTGTGTGTGTGTGTGTGTGTGTGTGTGTGTTAATGACACTCTCAGAAAGGACATTGTTCAGAGATTTAGGGTAAGTTTGCCTGAATGGAAAGGAGAGAGCTTCAGGCCCAGCGTTTGAAATGTTTTTCCACAGAACCCACCCAAAATACATAATATAATTTTACAAAGCCATAAACATTTGTCATCAAGCAAATGATGAAAGGAAAATAATCACAGTATCCCAGAAATTAGTCATAATATTGCATGATTGTGTGTGTGCGCGCGCATGTGCGTATGCGTGCGCGTACACACCACAATCAATTTTTATAAAGGGGAAAAAACCCTAAGTGTATATGTGTTGTCTCTGCTTCTACTGTTATAGCAATAGCATTTAGACTTATATACCACTTCATAGTGCTTTACAGCCCTCTCTAAGCAGTTTACAGAATCAGCATATTGCCCCCAACCATATGAGTCCTCATTTTACAGACCTTGGAAGAATGGAAGGCGGAACCCCATCAGGATCAAACTCAAGGCTGTGGGCAGAGTTAGACTGCAATACTGCATTCTAATCACTGTGCCAACATGGCTCCCTCTCAAATCTCTATAGACAAAACAAATATTTGATAGGGGAAGGAAAAAAATATGGATTAACATATTATTTATTATGGTAATAAATAATCAAATCGGTGTAGATTTATTTTGCAATACATTTGGAAGCAGATGTATCAACATTATTTCACATATAACAACTATACCTAAAGTCAGGTATCTTATATAATGTAGTGCATAACATTTATATCTAACTATTATAAATGACTGAGCTATAAAGGACTCTTGTGGATTTCAGAATTTAAAAATTAGAACATATATAAATATATTTATAATTTGTGAGACATCACTGTTATTCATAAATAAGTTTAAAAAATTATTTGCACAGTGGCTGGACAACTTTATAAATCTATATGAGAGTGCCTGAAGATTAAATATCATTGCCCAGGTGGCAAAATGAATTCAGTGTGGTAATCTGAATAAAAGAAGGATAAAGGAATTTCATACAGAATAGGAATGAAGTTGAAAATGCTCTAAATCAATATCTACTCATAACCTTCCCCTTGCTAAATTTCTGACTTGTACAGAAGCAACAGACATTAGATCTCTGCAAAGCTTCAGAGGAGCACTTGACTTTGACAAAACATTTAATGAAGTCATTTTTGTTCATTTCAAAGCCCCTCTCAGATTTCTCCTGCGGCGCTCACCCAATATTATATACCAAAATATGATAATGTCTTCAACTGGCCTACAGCAAAAGGTAAAATTATCTGTAAATTACTACATTGATTGGAGTCAATTAATATTTCTGTCTTTATGGGAAATGAAGTATGCATTGTGTTGATCCACATCCTACCTTCAACATTTTTTTTAAATGGTACTGCCAATTTTGCATTCTAAATTGCAACATTATTCTGTTTCTTTTTGTCCCCATTCCTGAATATGCTATCATTTGTACCATTCATATAATTAAAGAAAAAAGCCTTCATTGATTATGGTAGAAGAGGGTAGGAATAAACCTACTTCTGTGAGAAATGTGCCAAGCATGGATAGAGGAAATCCCAAAAATATGTTGCCAGAAACCCATTAGCCCTCTTGGAATATTCATCAATGGGCCTCCTGAGGGAAGATCAGCTGCTTATAACCTCCTTTTACCATCATCTAGATCAGTGTTGGGATTCCCTTACCTTCCCTACAGTTCACAAATGTGAATGCACATGCCACATCTGTGCATGCACACCACCTTCTGTGCTTGCTCAGTGCTCATGCATTACATCAGAGTGGGTGGGTATAGCTCCCTGCAGCTGCCACTACTGGTTTGCCTGAACCAGAGAGAATCGACTGAATACCACCTCTGATCTAGATACATTAATAGTTATTTTGGTCTTGCCTTTACTATTTTACACTGTACATCATTTCATCAAGATAAATGCAGTACCGATCCTCACCTTATAGCTATAGTTAGTTACTAAGTCTATTTCTTTTATTTTATACTTTTCTACACGTGTTCATTTTTCTAATTTTCAAAGCCTATTTTTTGTCATTTCCTGAAGGGTTGCATGCTTTGGGAATGATGACCTTTGAATTTTCTTTATTCATTTGTACATTTTCCTGTGTACTGTTTTATTTTTTGTTGTGTCATCAGCTTGTATTTACACAACACTACTGACTTCCTTTATTTATTTTTTTATGATACTGTCCTCAGTTGATAAATGACTGCACTTTCTTTAAAAGGGGAAATGTATTTATTTGTGGGCAATATATGTGTTTCTAAAATTATCTCCTTGTTATAGGAGCAAGCATGCATTCCATTTAACCTTTATGTCCTTTATTATGTTACGTTTTTTTCTTCCATTAAGCCATTGAAATTAGAGTTCAGCTTTTGCTCATTTGATAGGATTTTAATGCATATTTGCAATGAATGTTGGACTTAAAGACTTAATGACTATTAGTTGGATGAACTCAGTAGAATCCATATACAGAAAGTGTTTTCTGCTGCACTCTCAGATTATGTAATACATTACCTTGAAAACTGTCTTCTCACCCTACAACTTTGTAAAAACAGTTAAGACAAATAGCTTTGCATCTTGTACATTAGTATTTTATAATTTCTTATTGTTGGTGACTGCCTGAATAGACAGTTAGGATATAAATGAATATAAAATATTTTGTGCTATGTTGATGAGATCCAATCTTCATAAGAAATGTTTTCCTTCTAGACATAGCCTGCAGATAAATGTAAACTATGAGATATTATAGCATTGTGATGGATGTCTAAGTAAAATTGCATTTATATTGAGATATCCAAACAGAGGAAATGGAAATCTTTGTTCTGTTACCTCCCATATGTGATGGCTTTTAGTTCCCACAATCCCAGCCCAACATAACCAAGGGCTATGGTGTTTAAAATTATAATACTTTAGGTCTATTACATCTGAAAGAAATATAAAGACGATGGAAGTGCCATGTACATACAAGATAAATAAGTTATGATTTATCACACAATCAGCCAGACATTTATTTGTTTATTCATGTCACAGAAGCCACCCAATTAAAATAAGGCATATGATGTACTATTTAAAATATAAAGATTAAAATATGTACTATCTTGCCCAAAAACTAAGAACATTAATTGTGTTTTGTCATGCTGACATGAGGTCCTCAAGTTTACACTGATCGGGACACAAAGGGCAAACAATGTGTTGTCTGATGTCACCACAATAACAAAGAGCAGAAGTACCTGGATAGCACTATTTTTTCAGCATCTTGTTGAACCTATGTGCAGTCTATTCAATGATTTCCATACTTACCAGCTTTCATCAGACCCAGGTGTCATCTCCTTCATTGGTTCCATTCAGGGGGACACGGGAGAAGTCTCCCCAGAGAATATACACTTTTAACCCATTTGGGTGTCCTCTGGACAACAGTTTATAGCTGGCTAATCCTTTCAATCCAGAAGCATTCAAAGTCAGATGTTTAGACTGGATTTGGCCTTTTTTGTCCACCTATCAAATCCTTCCCAAGCAGGAGAAATGTTGTTCAATGGTTTTAAATGTTTTGTCATAGGATGTAACCAGACATGGTATTCTACTGGATCCACCCAGTTTGCCCGAACCCATAGTGAAAATTGCAGGTGGCCTGCCCATCCACCCAGGCTCTATTTCGTCCTATTTAGGTACTTTTTTGAGCAAAGTGCATGCATGGAAGGCCAGGCACATGCGTGGATGGGTCATCTGTGAGCAAAGCGAGCACATGTGCACGCTCGCGCGCGCACACACACACACACACACACACATGCAAATCAATAGGGAAGTTATGTGAAAACCACCCCTGGATGTGACCTATTTCAAGCAAAACTGTCTTTTGCAATTAACTAAGGGTGATTTTGTCAATGTTGAAGGTGTTCAGGTGGTGCTCCAGTTGTCTTGGAATTACATCCAAAGTGCCTATTGCAACTGCTTTGCTTCTTTTGGCATAATTATTGTATTAATCTTATATCCAAATCTTCACTATACATATACAAATATACAAATACAAAAGCAGAGTTGGAAGGGACCTTGGAGGTCTTCTAGTCCAACCCCCTGCCTAGGCGGAAACCCTATACCATTTCAGACAAATGGCTATCCGCATCTTCTTAAAAACTTCCAGTGTTGAAGCATTTACAACTTCTGGAGGCAAGCTGTCCCACTGATTAATTGTTCTAAATATTCTAGACATACCCAGTTCCTGCAACCATTCTTCATGTGTTTTATCCTCCAGTCCCCTAATCATCTTTGTTGCTCTTCTCTGCACTCTTTCTAGAGTCTCCACATCTTTTCTACATTGTAGTGGCCAAAACTGAATGAAGTATTCCAAGTGTGGCCTTACTAAGGCATTATAAAGTGTTATATGTTATAACATATAATGTTATAACACTCATCTATGCCAATCACTACGTTTACTGTTTCATAATATTAAGTAGCAATTAATACCTTAAAGCCATAAACAATGTTTGAAAATTTAAAAAAAATCAAGAAGAATGTTTTGCTTACAAGGACAATAATCTATTTAAAAAAAAAGGCTCAAGTCAGCAAAATGTGCATGGTGCAATATGTTTGTCTTTAAATTTCCATTCCATTGTTTCCATTGCAAAGGCTTACTAAGATCAACAAGCTCTTACCAGAGAGGCAGCCAAACCAGATTTCCTGAAATTAAATCTGCATCAGTGTTTTCCAGTGATATGAAGTCAGCAAGAATCCTTCTGCCTTTTTAGAGATGCTGAACAGCTGACCCTTTGAAGATCTGGTTTACAGCCCAATTTTGTCGAAGCGATTTCCTCTTCAAGCACTCAGTTTCCATCACCATGAAGTGAAACCAATGAAATCCAAACCCCAAACAGAGCAGAGCCTGAACATCCAAGACAAGTCAATTCTGCTGATCATAATAATTATCTGAATTCAGTGACTCTAAGCAAAGCCTAGGTGGTGATTGCTGATTCTGTACCTGAAGCATTTTTTTTATTATCAGATCTTCTTCAAACATAAATCAATAAGGGCTTCTTTTTAATTGTTATTTGTGGTGTCATTTTCCTGTGTACATTAATTGGGTTTTATACTATATGTTACCCAGGGGGTTATTTGTTCATAAATGGAAAAATGTTGAGCTCAATTCCTCTTATCAAGTGCGTTAATGAAATTAAAACAGCAGTAAATAAATTGAAGCTGTTTGCTGCTGAACATAAATGGCTATATCACCATTGCTGAAAAGCCTTTCTTCTTATCCTGCTGAGCCTCAAAAGGAAGGTTTGTTTTAGAACAATCTAAGCAGAAACATAAGTAATTAAATCTCCTTGAATAACTTCAGGTATACTGTATTCTGGCATTTTGTGCTTGTAATACAATCCTAAAAAGTTCACTCATTCGTGCTTGCGACAATGTTTTTTCCAAGATAGACAAAATGTTTCAGGCAAGTCCTGTAAAACCTATTGGGTACAATCCTCTAGCCTCCTTTCACATTATGTGACATAATGTCTTTACTTAGGGCTGCTAGGCATTGGATTTTCCAAGTTTGTTCTCTATCATTTTACTCAAAAAGAACATCTTTCTATAAATCTTGGTGGGTGGGTGTGGAGTGCTGGCTTTGTTTCAGTAAGTGGAATGATTGGTTGTGTGGTTGTATCATGATTGGTGGATTGGTGCTGATTGGTGCTGGCTGTGTGTCCGTTGTTGTTTCGTGTTGTAATGGCCTGGGTGGTGAGTGGGGCTCCTTTGTTGACTAAGCTGATTTCCAGATGTCTGGTAGGCGGGAGGTATTGTCACATTTATTCATATTGTGGGGGTGTTTTTTCTATTTTGATAGCTTCCAGGAACCAGGTTAATCTCCAAAACTGAGCACTTTAACAAGAGAATAATTATACTCCTCACATCCCCACCAAGATTTACAGAAAGACGGCAGCTCTGACCACGCTTTAATCTTACATGGGAAAAACCCCGAATACAACAAGACCAACATACCTACACCCATGAAAATCTATGAAAACACACACACACACATACACACACATGCACATTTTATAGCTGAAGATACCTCTAAGCACATATATAGATATGTGGCTTATAGGAATGATCTGTCTTGTTCTCCTTAGGGTACAAATTGAATTATGTTTATTTACTTTCAGATCTGACAGTTCTCTTCATTGTTGAGTAATAAAGATATCTGCTCAAAAATAAAATAAAATGAAGACTGATCTAATTACCAGTTTCTATTCCAATGGGAAATATTCTCTTTCTCCCTTAGGCATAAACACATACCATCATAACTATAAAATCTTGGAATGTTTTGGTAGATGTCAATAACTCGTCATAGAAAACTCGAGGGTAATTTCTAAGGTTTTAGGACACAGGAAGCAGTCAGCTAATTCTGATGTTTACTACCATGCCAACTAATATTTTGATGAGAGTCTATATTTCATAAAAATGTCCATCTGATAGTTATTTTGGGGTATCTGATGAAGAAATTTCAGATCAATATTCTGAACATCTAGAGAAAGACATTTAAACAAAATATCTATAAATATAAATTAGGGAATACTTGTTTTTTTGTTAGTTTATAGCTATAATTTCCTTCTATTCCTGCATCATTTAATTTATAACAACAACAATAAATAAATGAATGAATCACAGAAGACTATATATTATTATTTTACAATTGCCGTTTTAGTCACTGCATCCAGGTATCACATCAAATCATATCTAGTACTGAAAAAATACATGAATGGTACCAGAGATTAAAAATCCTGAATCACAAAGAACAGTGTTCAGCTGAAATCTCATTGAAAACTTGTAAATATTTCTTCCAGTCTAGGTATACCAAATTAATAGCTGGATTAAATAGGTGTATTAAAACTTAAGAATACTGTTTTTACTGTAGTACTTAGGTTTTGGATTTGGAATATTATTAGGGAGGTTCTGGTTTGGATGTATGTGATTTGTGGTTTTACTGGCCCTCAACATGCTTTTATTTGTTCTTTTGGACTAATGGCATTCTTTGTCTCTACCTAATCCAAAGTTTCTAGGATAGATGGACAGCCAAATAAACTGGATAACTAACTAACTAATTAAATGTTGTAAATGTGTAAATCACTTCAGCTCACTAGGCTTCACAGTACAGGACCAATGTAGAGAGAGATGAGGACTTGAAGTTCTATATTAATGTAAAGATGGCAATATCAGGTATGCCAGCTCCATCTACCATCATTTCTTTAAAATAAAGGATCACCTGGTATAATGCTTTCTATGTCACTTCTTCTTTTGCTATGAACATAAAAGCTACTGCTGTGTACACTAAAGCAGGTATAATCAAAAGCTGACATGTGAGTGCCCATGCTAATTATACACAATTTTGTTTCCAGTGGCTCTGAAAATTTCTTTATCTGTTGTGCTGTATAGGTAATTGCTGACTTTTGTTTATGTCTTTCTCGCTCTCCTTTCTTTTTGCATGCTTTTCATCCTGTTTTGCCTGTTAACTGTTTTTTTTTTAAATTTTTTTTTTTGCTGATGTACTAAATGGACATCAAGGTATATTTTATTTTTGCTAGCTGAACTAAGTGGCTTCTGTGCTTGCTCTCATAGGGATTGACTGGGAATGTGCTAGTGCAAACTAAACTAGAAATTATCCACTGTGATTTTCCAATAGTAAGATCTTATTTCCTTTTGTATTTATTTTCTCACTGTAAATCCAACAGAAATATGGATGCCAGGTTCAAATTGGCAGTGCTCAGTCTGATCCATTCCTTAATTTGATTTTGCCTATATACTTACCCTGTTCTCCACTGAGCCTCTATCATTTAGTGTCAGATAGAATCAGATCTTTAGGGAATCTTACATATTTGTTTCAAACCACCTGCCATGAAGTTATTAAGCTCTATTTTTTTTCCTTCCTTTCTGTGTCCCCAGCCATATGCTATGCAGGAAATTATGACAATATAACAAAATCTCAGATATACACCCCTGAGAATAGTACGTTGTAAGCATCTGCAAGGAATACATTCTGATGCCTGCTTCATTTAGCGGAAAGCACCTTGGGAAAACATTTTCTTCATCCTAATTAAAACTTACGATTGACTCATGCTATTCTGATTGCTCACTGAAAAGCAGTCCAGGTAGTCAACAAAGTACTGCTTGCTAAAAACCAGATTACATGTCACACGAGATTCAAAGTAGTAGAGTTTGCATGTGTATGCCTGGCTCTATGTATTATATATCCAAAGGAATGGGGAATTTAACCTTCAATGTTCATTTTCTACTAAACGCCGGGATTCCTCAAAGCTGTGATTGTTTCTGAAAATGCTGGTTGCTGCTAGGTACATTTAGAGGTAAATGGCAACTTGGAAGAATTTTTTTGTGAGAAAATATCAATACAGAGAGAATTAAAATTCTTTAAATAGCTAATTTCAAATCACAGCTGCTAACAGTAGGGATGTAGGTAGTGAGGAAAACAATGGCTTCCCCTTCTCCCCCAAGTCCCTGATGAGGATTCCACCTCTTTACTTCCATTGATGTTTAAACAGTGGTATTCAGCTAAAATAACATCTGCTGCAATGTTTGCAATGACTCAGGGGTGGAGTTCGGCAGTCACTACTGTCAGTTCACTCATGGCGGTGCCACACACGTGCTTGATGCATGCTGTGC
The DNA here is from genome assembly GCF_009769535.1 of Thamnophis elegans. Lineage (NCBI taxonomy): Eukaryota > Metazoa > Chordata > Lepidosauria > Squamata > Natricidae > Thamnophis > Thamnophis elegans. The sequence goes on along the minus strand of NC_045541.1, from coordinate 102,835,342 downwards.
GCACATGCATAGTACAATAAAAATTGTTCTGCACATGCGCAGAAGTTTCAAGTTTCAAGTTTAATAAAATTTGTATGCTGCCCACTCCCAATGGGACCCTGGGCGGCTCACAACAAGACAAAGAACATTTAAAATTTAAAAATAGAAAATACAATATTAAAATTCCACATCATCCATTCCATCTAAGCGGGTCTGGATATCAATCAACAGCCCCAGGCCTGCCGGAACAGCCAGGTCTTGACGGTTTTACGGAAAGCTGGGAGAGTGGTAAGGGTCCGGATCTCTGCGGGTAGATCGTTCCACAGGGCCAGCGCAGCAACAGAGAAGGCCCTCCCCCGGGGAGCTGCCAGCCGGCATTGTCCGGTTGACGGCATCTGGAGGAGGCCCAACCTGTGCGATCTTGTTGGTCATTGGGAGGTAAGAAGCAAAAAACAAAATGGTGCTGCCTATGGCACTGCCTGGAGAACTGGTTCAGGGGTGTGGCAGGTCTGGGTCACTGCCGGTTCCAGCTACCCAGGCCACCAAACCACTATCGGTTCGGTTGAACGGGTCCAAACCGGTAGGAATCCACCACTGCAATGACTACAAAGAAATATTATGAATATTTTACAAACTCACTTGTCAAAGAATGCCTACATAAACAAATTCCATAAGAAATGGACTAATTGGCATGTAGTGTCATCCTACTCTCTATAACAAGGGATTTGGGAGAAAATGTGGTTTACATCACAGTTTCCCCAACCTTTCTGGCTTTGCGAACTGGCAGGAGATGGGAAAGGAGATGGTTCAATGCAAGTGGCCAGTAAGTGCAAGCATGCAGCTCCATTTGTGCAAGTGATGTGCATGCACATCCACCAGTCACGCATATGGAGCATGCATGCAAGTGCTTCCCCACTGCTCATGCAAGTGGGGATGAATGTGTGTGTGCCCCTGCTCGCCCACAGTTTCCATAGCCCGGTTGCAAACAGCTCACAGCTCATTAGTGGGCAATGATCCAAAGGTTGGGAACCCTTCATTTAGATGTTTGGTTGTGTTTTCAATGAGGAATTACTGATCTGCTTCTGAAAAAAGTCAAGAATTTTTAAGAACAGAGTCTGAAAAATCAGTGTTGTACTTTCTATAATCGGGGAGATCTGACAACAAAACAGCTTCAGAAAAGATTATAGTTTTTAAAAAGACAGCAGGCATTCTCTTCATAATCTTACCTCACAATGGCACTTGCTAATCAGAGCACCAGCATTGGTTTGTTTGATGTTGTAAAAATCACAATCTCAATAGCTCTTAGACTTATATATCACCTCATAGTGTTTTATAGCATTCTCTGTCCATTTTACAGAGTCAGTACAGTACCCCCAACAATCTGTGTCCTCATTTTACTAACCTGAGAAGGATGGAAAGCTGAATCAACCTTGTGCTTGTCAGGATTGAACTCCAGGTTGTGGGCAGAGTTAGCCTGCAACACTGCATTCTAACCACTGTGCCACCACGGCTCCAGAAAGAATTTGCTTTAAGGACAAGAATATTCATGTCTATTCTGGAATGCCTTATATGAAATGTACACTAGGGAAGCCATTCAGAACCAGAAAAGAACACTATGTGAGACATTAAGTGAAATGGAAAATGAGAGAGAAAGAGAGAGGATCAAACTCTGACATCTGATATTATTTGGTTTGGGAATCACACTGGAGGTGGCTGCTGGGTTGTTGGCAGGCTGTACCTGCCCCATCCATGGTCTTAGTCTCTGGTCTCCATCCATAGATCTTTTTGTTATAATCATATTGATGTCTTTTTGTTATATTCATTGTTTATTTCATTTTTCTATTATTTTACTTCTCTTGTCTTTACTCTCCTTTCATTTTCTTCCTCTTTATTATTGTAAGCAGCCTAGAGTAGTCCCACAGAGAGACAGATAGCAAATAAATTTAACAAATAAAATAAATATGCATCTTAGTCAATTTCCTTGTACTATTAAAGAATGAGTTAATTTTGGTTTCAATAACTAGTGTTCCTAATAAAAAGTGGGAAACATTTTCATTCAAAATTAATATGTACATTAGGAGATGGCAGTCCTTCTGTAACCCATAGTACAGTCAATTGCATGTCTATTCCTCAGTAGGGAGGAAGTCTATCATGATTTCTTTGCCATGCAAAATTCCACAATCCATTCAATGTCATAAATAATCAAAAAAGCAATATACTCCACTAAAGTCTACCCCTAAAAAGTTTTAAATTATATATAAGATCATATAAAATAAAAGTACTTGATAAACCTAATGGTTATTATCGCAAAATAGTCTTTGCCTGCAGTTTCTTCTTTTCCTCCTTTGCTTTCTTTTTGTTGCCTTCCTTCCTTGTGTTACATCTTTTCACATAGTTGTTAATAAACCAAATGAACAGCTTGATTTAGGTTTGATCTGTTTCTGATTTCCAAACACAATTGCAGAAAATACAACTTCAGCAACAGAGTGGTCAATGCCTGGAATGCACTACCTGACTGTGGTTTCTTCCCCAAACCCCCCAAACCTAACCTTAGACTGTCTACTGTTGACTTCACCCCATTCCTAAGAGGTCTGTAAGGGAAGGGCATAAGCGCACCAACATGCCTATTATTCCTGTCCATTTATTCGTATCCATTTCATGTATTCAAAATCATATTTATACTTATATATGTTATCTAATACATTCTTGATGAAATGAATGAATGAATGAATGAATGAATAAATAAATAAATAAAATAAATAAATAGTACAAAATAGATGCCAACCTTCCACTAGCAGCCAAGAAATATATTCAGAAGATGCACAACACTACCAGTTAGTCAAATTTGTTCATTTTTCTCACATTGCTTTTGTTGTCGATTTAACCAATTAACATTTTTCAATGATGTATCATCAATGAAATATTTCATATGATAAACATAGAAAAAAATGCCAAACTATATATACAGCACATAGAATTCTCCGAGAATACAGAACTAACCTTGTGGGGAGTAAATTTATTTGGATTTTTTTCTCTCCTACAAACATCAAACTTTCTGTTCCTTTTCTTTTTTTAGCAGTCTGTGATTGTTAATTTGTTAACATATTAGCTGATAAGCCAGCATTGCCCAAGTATTTATTTATCCCAGTCCTGTTTTAGACAGGAATTGCAATGTCAAGTGGCAACGTAAATGTGGAATGGGATGCCCTCCCTCCTTCCATTAACGTCATGGCAATTCCTGAAGAAGTGATGGCAAGAGCAACTTCTCCCTGAGCCCTGATTTCAGCAACAATTAAATTAGTTAAAAAGGTTTTCCCTGTGCCCCCAGAAGCGTAATTTCTAACATTGGATTTCCCCCCTTATCATGGCAACTCCACTGTGCTATACAGTAAAGCCATTTTAAGGCAGTACAGTAGAAGCCATTTGAAGACACAAGAGACTGTATCTTAACAGAACACATAGCCCAAGGAGCTTTAAGGTTGTCTTACCACACAGTATTTTTTCCCAGAGAGTAAGTCATCTGTGTACCAAGTTTGGTTGAAATTGTTCAAGGCATTCCAGAGTTATGCTGGAACACACACACACACACACAACACACACACACACACACAGACATGCACGCACACATGCACACACACATGCACAGAGAGAGAGAGGGAGAGAAGGAGGGTAGGAGGGAGGAAGAGAGAGAGAGAGAGAGAGGGAGAGAGAGAGACATTTTTATGTAGATAGATAAAAATACTTAAAACATTTATCCTGATGTAAAAAAAAAACAACAACAACAGGACAATTTGTTCTACACCATCGCTGTGATATTTTCTCCAGGAAGAATGAGCATTTTTTATTTTATAAAAAAGATTTTTTTTCATTAAAAATGTGGTAATTATGGAGGAAACATGCAATATATTATGCTTGCAGTTCTCCCTTGTATTGACAGCTCGTTCTAAAATGATCTAAAATGATTTTAACTATCTTTAGTAGTTAAAAATAGCTCAAAGGCAATTCCCACCCCCATCTCCCCCAGCCAAGAAATGAAGGAACTAGTGGAGGTGATCACAGGATCATTCTTAATAATCTCAGAAAATGGCAAGGCCCCAGAATAGTCTATATGAACAGTATTATTACTGTGTGGGTCCACAGGATTTTTTTTTTATTTTTTTTTAAATGCACAGACAATTCTAATTTGGTGAACTGTAAGAGCTTTTGAGAAAACATGAATTCTCAAAAATTTTGTGCTGCAATTTGAACCATTCAGTTCAAGTGTATCATGAAATGCGCTTCCTCTATTATTCTAGACCTAGCGATAATTGAACATTCATGTACAATGGGGAAAAACATTTTTTTCCCTAAAGCCTTTTTTTTTAAAAGGCCATTCATACCCTCAAATTCATTCAGTTTGTAAAACAGGGGAGAAAAAAAAGACTTGCCTACTTATCTTATTGTCTTGACAGCATGAGAAAGAAAATCTCACAAGAATATATCTTGTGGTATTTCAGAATTTCTCTGCATATGATTGTGCCCAGGAACAAATAGTGCTTTAGCATTTACATATCTTCACCTTCTGAGAAACATAAATAGCATAGAAATGTTAAAAAACACAATAAAATGGAGAAAAAGCCATTTTCAGCAAAATATATTATATCGGAACTTGAAAATCAGTTTTCAAAGTAATTGTGCTCCGCCCTTAGGATTTCATGAAATAGTTTTTTGTAGGGAAAAAAACAAACATTAACTCTCATATTTAACTATATCATAGAAGCAAGGTACTTAAGAAGATAGGCATTCACCATTATCCATACATTCAGGGTATTAATAGTGCTATAAAAGCAATCCGGAGCATACTAATTTTTTTTTCTTTCAAATGTATTTTATGTAAATGCAATACATATTTTTAATATATCTACTTTGGAATGGTGCTGGTTAAAAACAATAATGAGCTATTTATAACCACCCAACTTGTTTCTTTTTAAAAAAATAAAGATAAAACGTTAACATATTCTCAATTCTTTCCTGAGTTTTCCATATCATATTTCATGCAGAGCCATACCAAGTTACTGTTTCTTTCACAGCTGTGGAGCATCAGATGGTACTGCAGCCAAACTCAAAACAAGAGTCTTTAAAAAATTATACAGAGACTTTGTTGGCAGATCAGAAGATCATTCATTAAAATTTGGTTTACCTCTTCTTAACCTAAAAAGTAACATGTATCTGTCAATAAAACAAACATCAAGCTGTCAGCCTTCCTTATGAATAGAACATATAAGAAGGTAATAAAAATATAAGACATTGTCTTTCATGATTGATGAGTAAATTAAACTCTTGTTCGAACAGTACATGTTCATAATTATCAATCTGTGTAGCTAATAAACAAATAGGTATATTTTCATACTGGAAACAAATAGAAGTAGCTTGTCATTGGCTTTTGCCAGGATTTTGTTTCAATCTATTAAGCTACTATGTAACCATGGGATTCCATGGTGGTCTTCATTCTAAATTATTAACCAATTTTAACTCTGATTAACACATGCACTGCACACACAAAAAATAATGTAATGATATCTTAATTGTAAGCCTGGCTAGATAAAGCAAACCAGGAAATCAACTTCATAGGAAGATTAAAACTATATTTATTAAGATAATAATACAACCTTGCAATTATTGTGTTTTGATTGTATTTCTTCTCCTTCATATAATTCCGTGAATTAGGGAGATGTCTGTCAGAGCTGCTTCTGGATGTTATCTAAATCTTCTGGACTTAAAAAATGTTTCAGCCCATTTTGTCTATGCAACAGCTTCTTCACATCTCTGTTAAGGTCATCTCTCTTAGTGCCTGGAAACTGAATAATTACGTATGAAATGCTTTGTACTATTAAAATACTGAGCAGAAAACAATCTCAACAGTCCTCAACATACCATGACCAACTCACCATGGCCAATTCACCCTGGCTAACTTGCCACAGCCAATTTGCCGTGGCCTACTCACAGGACAACATGTCGTGGCCATCTCATCACAGGACAACTCATTGCGGGGCAAGAGTTACACTGATATCAAAGAAATGGTGAAATAGAATCATTAAAGAAAGGATGCAAAAGGCGGGACAGAATGAAATGTGAATGGCAAAAATTAAAATGTTTTTTTATTTATTTTAAATAATTAAATAGAATTCTTAAATTGTCATACGGTGAGTTGACCATGACCATGGCAAGTTGTACATTATTCACAGAGACATTATTAATATAGAATTCAATTGAAGCTTGCCTACGTTATGGATTATAGCAAACACCTTACTATGGAAAGGAAAATTCACTTATTATACCAAAGATTGCTTCCATTGCTCTTCTGATCATATACAGTAAGTGTGGAAAGGTGAAACATGGATTTCCAAACATACATTCATGCTGGTTAGAAATGTGCAATTTCTGTAAGTCTTGATGGAAAGTAGTTGTAAATATTAGTGTTAGCTCTGTGACAAAAGGACTAAGCATTTATAATAGATTGAAATCTCTGTTAGCTATGGTATGTTCAACATGTAGTGTTTTCCCCCACCCCACCCAGGTTCAGACTTTATTAAGGTTAGCAAGATGATACCAGTAAGCATTTGCCTAATATCTTTGTTTTGTTTTATGCCTTTATAATTTTAAAGTTTTAGTGGTAATAATAATATTAATACTTGCTTGTATGTTTTATTTTTAGCTTTATTATATGCCACCCAGAGTCACTTGTTCAACAAATAAATATTATTTGCCATATATGGCAAATAAATGAATAAATAGGACATCATTCGGATAACTCTATGATGAACAGAAATGATTTGACTATCTGTATAATAATCTATACATAGATAAATGACAAAATAGCCAGGTGTAAAGTGAAAATGATGGGAACATTTGAAATGTTTAAAGTAAACATCTCCATTTTTAATGCGCCAGCATTAGCAGTGACATTTCACATTGGATCATTTGTAATTGAAAGCTGAAAAATACAATTCTTGTCTGTTGGGAATACTTGTTCCTTGGACTTAAAGCTATTTTTATAGAAAAAAATCTTTGAAATAAACATGCTGTCTGTACTTTTAATTTCCAATATTCATATGGCTCATCACCCTGCTCTTTGTGAAAAATTGTTTATCACTAAGCAAACATCATTTTTCCTCTCTGAAAGGCAGTTTTAGAGAGCTTAAGATTTTTAGCAGCTAAATGAAAATGATCCAGTGTTCAGGCAAAAACTAGAGCTGCATGTCTTAGAATGTCATTTAAAATTACTGGAACTTTCATTTCATTCTGCTTTATTGTCTTTTGACAAAGCCATTGATACCAATAGCTACTTGCTGAACTAGTAGCTTTAAGAGAATGACATTAACTCTGGCTTGACATGCATTACATTGTGCATTGACACAGCAAACACACACACAGAGAGACAAAGCTGGGTCTTCTCTGAGCAAGAAAGGAACAGGGGAAAGATCCAATGACAGGCATTCAAAGAAGGAGGTTCAAAATGTCAAAATGGAAGCCCCATCCTTTATGTGCATCAGTAGAGAATTTATGTTGCTCAGGGCTGAATTGTGGAGTCCTTGATGTTCTCTGGGTTGATTGTCTTCTTCCAGACCTTTCATTACCCACCTAGGTAACATCATCAGTGCTAGAAGGATGTGGAATTTGCTCTCTACCCATTCTCTTCTAGTGCAAGAAAATAACCAAACTCAATGAGCACCAAGTACATCACATGCATGATAAATATTAGGTGATGGAGCTTCAGTCATCCATTGCACACAGTGTATTGACCTTTTTAGTCCCCCTTGCAGACATCCCAATTTAAAAATATTGTTACTCAGTAATAAAAAGGATTTAATTGTTAAAAAAATATGCACAGCATGATTTCAGCAAAAATATAACTTACTTTGCAAAGTCAGCTAATTAAAGAGCAAATCAGACTACAGAAAGACATGTTCTAAACAACAAGTGGTATTTTATTTACCAAGTAACCCTGAAACAGGTTGAAAGGTTTCATTATTTTTGGTTCTAGTGACAACTATTCTTATAATTTTACAAAATCTGTTCTCCTTCAACCTATGGCTACTGCTGCTACTTCTCATTTTCTGCTTCCTGGTGTCACTTTGATAATAAACTATTTTAAGTAGAAGGGAAAGGAACCAATACACTAATTAACCAGACCTTGGCACATAATTTTCTACTCTAATGAAGATGTTATTGAAATTCTCGTCAAGACTAATGATCCTTCTTGTCAGCTAATATTAGAGGAAACAGTGTGATACAATTTTACACTATTCTGAGCTTTGTAATTCTGTATGGTACATTTTTCTTTTTTCTCCCTCCCACCCTCCTTTTTTTGCCTAAGGGTCATTTTCTTGTCTGTTACAGAAAGCACATTAGATCAGTTTGTACAAGCACATTGTTATTGAGATGAAAGAAGAGTAGGGAGCAAAGAGTAAAGAGGGAAGAGGAAGTAGAGGAGGAGAGTGGAGGGGAGGAGGGGAGAAGATAGGAGAGACAAGAGGAGACGAGATGAGATGAAAAGAGAAGAGACGAGAACTTCACTGGATTTCACCTCACAATAACACTTTTCTGCATAGAATAGTTTCTATGTGGCATTCCAGGAAGAGCGGCAGAGAGTTCTTATTGCTGCAAGTTCATTAGAAGTCTGGTAATATTTTTTTTTAAGTTTGTATCATGGTTCATGCCAACTGCAATCAACAAGTAATTAACATGAAAGTGTGAATCTGTTCCATACTATTGTGTTTCATGTGGCTCCCTATTAGAAGGTCAGTAAGTCATATGTCTAGCATATGGCTTTCTGTAGGAACACAAAATGTCTCTAGCTCTTTCTTATCCTTTTAAATCTAGGCACATTTTCAAGCTCTGTAGACTTCTATCTGCAACATTTTTCTACACTCTTTTCAGGGATTCAATTACACCTACTGCAGTGGGGGGGTTCAAATTTTTTGGAACCTCTTCTGTAGGAGTGGTCTACTTTGTAGGAGTGGCTTGCCGACCATGTGCCTGGGTGGGAGTGGCTTGCTGGCCATGTGACCAGGTGGGAGTGGCTTGGCAGTCATGTGACCAGATGGGAGTGGCTTGTCAGTCATGTGACTGGGTGGGAGGGCCAAGACGATTTCACTGAATTATTTGCCCCAATGGATGATCTACAAAAAGATATAAAAAAGGAAATTTATTATTTTGTGTACTTACTACTTAAATAAGGTTAAAATAAGTACACAAAACAATAAAAGAGCTACTTACAGAAGGAAGATGACTGTCCTTGCCAGTCTTCAATACCACTAACTTCAATGAATGGTCTGCACAAAGAAGAGACACAGAAATGAACTCTTTCATTGCATGCACTGCATGAGATGAAACCAGTACACAAAATAATAGAAAATGAAGATTACTGTCCTTTTGTGTGTTGAAGTCACCCACTGACTACCTTGCTCCAATGAATGGCCTGCACAAAGAGATACAGAAAGGAAGATTGCTTGCACTACTATATTAAGGATGAAACAAGCACACAAAGCAATAAAACACCTACTTACATTGGAAAGATGACTGTCCTAGCAGTCATACTCTGTTGCCTCTTCATCCTGTTAAATAATACTAACTGCAGAAGAAATAAAACAATATTGGACTTGATTGTGGTTGTAAGCTGATGACTACACTACAGGTAACAGAAGGGACCTCTGTTTTCACCCAACAATGTACAGTCTTTTCAGGAAGGATGACCCCCAACAAGCAGGAAAGATATAGTTTTTCATCTAAGAAGTTAGATCAAGAATGAATGTCATAGGTAGATTCACAGAGCAATACAGATTTCTTTTTCTGAAATTTATTCCTCAGTTCAAAAAACAGGAATATATGAATTAGGTTTAGTACTTAGGACAGACCAAGTAGCTATTCAAAAGTTAGTGGTGTCATGGTTAGAAGCAATGGTAAAGCAAGATATGGATTTAAAACCAGTAATATTTGGTTGGGCATTTCAAAGGAATACAACACATATTTAATTTTACACATGTTAACAGCTGCTGGAATTGTGTTTGCACAATAGTGAAAAAACAAAGATATGAAAATGAATAAATATTAGAATGTGCAGGAATGAATAAATTGACAATTAAAATCAAGAAGGCTTTGAATACTTTTTCACGTGAGAATTGTTTTATCAATTGCTACCTATCAGAAACAGAAATTAGAAATCTAAAAGTATGAAAGAAAATACCAATTATGTAAGGAAAGGTTACTAAAATGTATAAGGAAATATTATTAGTACTTGATAATTATTAATGTGTAGGTAACTGTGGGACATTACACACCCACATGCACAAACTATGACAGTGCCAGGAAAACACCAAAAGTCTAAGACAATTTTAAAAAAGATTCTACCAACGATAATTTAAAATAAAGCAATTTTAAAGTATTTTACATACAATAATTAAAATTAAACCAGTTAAAAGTATTCTACACACAATAAATTAAAATAAAACCAGTTAAAAGTATTCTACACACAATAAATTAAAATAAACCATTTTTAAAAAATCTATACTCAATACTTTTAAATAAAACAATTTAAAAAAATTCTATACATAATACATTTAAAAGTATTGAGTATAGAATTTTTTAAAATGGTTGATTTTAATTTATTGTTGATAGAATCTTTTTAAAAAAAATAGTCTAAGACAATTTAAAATAAAGATTCTATCAACAATAAATTAAAATAAACCATTTTTTAAAATTCTATACTCAATACTTTTATATAAAACAATTAAAAAAAACTCTATACACAATAAATAAAATATTCTTTAAATAAAACATTAAAAGCATAAAAGAAAAAAAAAATGGCTCACTTACCAGGAGACAGAAACAGCAGCTCTCCGATGCGATAGATGCAGCAGAGAGTAGGCAGGTGACAAGGCAGCAGGTAAGCTGGACTGAAGGGACAAGGGACAACCGGGTCAACTAGGCCCGCCGCCTGGCAGACTTAGCCAGCCAGGCGAGGCTGGGGACTGGGGGGGGGGGAAGGGGAGGTAGAAGGAAATCCCTTTCGGACATGAGGTGTATGCTAGCCAGGGGTGGATTCCTACCGGTCCGCGCCGGTTCACATGGACCAGTTGGTCGGTGAACCCGGAAGTTATCAACTTCTGGGAATGCCGGTACCGGTCCTGGCCCCTGTCACTGCAAAGCATCCTTGCTGGCACGTTGCACCTTGCTCACTCGCTCCCCCGCCCATCTGCACTAAGCTAGCCCAGCCTGCCACTCACTGATTGGCTGGAGTTCAGCCAATCAGTGAGCGGGCTGGAGGCAAAGCATTTAAAAGCATGGCGCCAACGGCTAACATTCCTCTTTTGAAAAGAGTTTTTCTCTTCTCTTTTCAAAAGGGTCTTGTTGCCAAGACTCCTCATTTCGCACTTCACCTCCCTTGGAAAACTCCCTTTGCCTTCCAGGAGCTTTCTGCTTCCCCCTCAGGTAAGCAACTAAGCCCCGGCAGCGGGACTCAGGAAGCTAGCGGCGGGACTTGGGGGGGCAGCAGCAGCCAGCTTTTGCGAGGGAAGGTGTTCCCTCGAGAAAAATGCGGGCTGGCGCATGCCACACAGCCGAAGCCGGGTGGGGGCGGTAGCAGCGGTAGCAGCAGTAGCGGTGGTAGCAGCCTAGCTTTTGCGAGGGAAGGCCTCCACGAAAGCCATGGCCTGGCGTACGCCACGTGGCCGAAGGCAGGGGTGGCCTAGCTTTTGCAAGGGAAGGCCTCCAGACCTTCCCTCGCGCAATCCGCGGCCTGGCGTATGCCACACGGCTGAAGGCAGGGGGCGGCGGCCTACCTTTCACAAGGGAAGGTCCCCACCCCTCTCTCCAGCCTCGCCTCGCTGGCCTGTTTAGTGACCCTAGCCTTGTCCCTCCAGTCCAGTGTCTTACCTGTTCCTGCTGCCTGCCTGCTCCCTGTTGCTTCCATCCATCGCATCGGAGTGCTGCTGATTCTGCCTGCTGGTAAGTGACCCGTTTTTTTTCTTTTATTTTTTTAATGTATTTTAAAATAATATTTTATTTAATGCAAAGAATTTTTTTAAATAGTTTTACTTAAAAGTATTGAGTGTAGAATATTTTTAAATGGGTTCATTTTAAATTATTGTATGTGGAATAGTTTGAAATGGTTACAGTATAAATTATTGCTGGTGCATTGGAATAATGGTTACAGTATACTATGGCTGGTACAATACCTTAAAATAGTTATACTATAAATTATTGCTGGTGGAATACTTAACAATGGTTTTTAAGGATTTCTTTTATTTATAGAATATCTTTTTTAAATTATTTTTGGGGGAAATTTATTTTTTAATTGTTTATAAAATATATTTACTACAAGAAATGTTATTCCTTTTTGCACGTTTTCTTTGTGATGCAATATGTTGCTTTTAAGTGTTCAGACCAGGTTTATGTGTCTCAAAGTGGCTGCTTTTCTATGGGTTTTCTGAGCAAAGTAAAGAAAGAAAGTGGTGTGCAGAAGACCGGCAAGCCAGCGATGCTTCCTCTGTAAATAGCTGTCTTTATTGCTGGGTGTGGTGTGGTCTGCGTTGTGTTCCTCCTTGAGATAGTGAAGTGCCAGAAATTAAAGTGTTGCTTTCTGTGTCTCTCCTTCGTGCAGGATATTGGAGCAAAGTGGTGAGGTTGTGGTGTAGAAGACGCAAAAAAGGACAGTAATTTTCCTTTTCTATTATTAGGTTTGAACAATTTTGAAACCCACCACTGATGCTAGCCTTCCGCTGCCACCTCCCACCCCCTTTCGGCTAGCTTCCCGCCACTGCCGTGCCCCACCGTTGGGCCACACGATGTATGCCATATCACAGCTTTTGCGAGGGAAGGCCTGCAGGCCTTCCCTCACGAAAGCCGCAAGCTGGCATACGCTAGCCTCCCACCACCGCCACCTACCCCCTTTCGGCCACAGGCTAGCATCCGCTAGCTTCCTGCTGCCGAGCCCCTTTGGGCAGGCAGGTCAACTCCAGCCCGCTCTCTGATTGGCTGGACTCCAGCCAATCAGTGAGCGGCGGGCTGGCCTAGTTTAGTGTGGATGGGCAGAGAAGTGAGCGAGCTGCGATGGAATGGACAGGGCGAGCAAGTGACAGGGCCGGGGCAGGCATTCCGGAATTTACTTCCAGGTCCACTGGTGGAAACTCTTCTAACCGGTACGATAGATTTGATGAACCTCTTCTACCAAACTGGTTAGAACTGGCAGGAACCCACCCGTGACATACTGCCCTGTTATATTTTTTGCATAATTCTGTATCATTAGTTCATGCTAGAAGTGGTTTATAGGGGCCATAATTCCAAATCAATGTTTGCAGCCCCTCTCAAATGTTCATGACAAAGAAATGAAATGCAAACAGTGCAGAAATTTTGTCCTTTCCTACATTTTCAAAGATGAAGTTGTAACTGGATTATTTTGCCTAAAACA